>NW_009260358.1:195638-207552 GCF_000687185.1 Egretta garzetta | reverse complement strand
TTTCGCTGTGGCTCAGTTGAACAAATACAGAAACATCGGCAAATAAATCTACATAGAAGGACGAAAAATAACATTGAGACGCAGTATTTTTCACGTGCTTGCTTGCCCACCTCTTGCCCTCCTGCATAGCAGAACAGCAATCTGGCATTGGCCCCTTTCCCAGTTATGAAGATAAAGTAGCCCACCCGCAGGGAAGTAATGGGGCTCCCCACTGTTCCTTAGTCACTTACATGCAAGAGAAGTGTAAAGGCTCATGCCTGAGTACAGCTCTTGCATGACAAAGCACTTTCTCTGTTCATTTGAGCCATTCCTTTCCACTCTGCTCCTAACCCCGCTCGTTTCTCAGCTACCTCAATGAACAAAATCCATGTCAGTGAGCACCACGCTCCAGCACGCTACCCAGGGAGTGTCTTTGCTGGTGACAATCCACCTTCAGCTTCACTAGCACAGAGCTTCAAAGATCAGCAGAGATGGACTTGAATCCAAACTTCAGGCCTTAGAGTTTTATATTTGGGAATGTGGCCTGTGCTTGCAGGAGGGGGTGTGGGGGGGGTGTGAGGGGGGGAAGCCCCAGAGGCTTATATCCCACAGACAGTTTAGATCCTGCCTGTACAAAGCCGTGAGAGAAGAGGTGAACTACTTCATTCTCAGCATTCTGGAAAAAAAGACTCACTAACACCGATGCCAAGGTCCCAGCCCTGATGGACCTGAAGGTGGTAGGAACTACAGTGAGTTTTAACTTTGAATGCTGAAAACGAAGAGGTGGATATTCAGCCCATAGTTCTATGGTTTCATGTTAAGTCAACTAAACCCAATCTATGCCATATAGGATGATTTGAACAACATCACTAGCAGATACAATATCTGAGAAGACCAGCTATCAGCTTCAAATCATTCACAAAGGAAGTCTAATATGAAAAGCCAGTTAGAGAACTGGATTTAGGATGGTAGCTTAAATGCAGCATTGCTATAAACAGACACGTCCTTATCAACCTAACTATCCAGATGTCAGGAAGTGGCAGTCTCCGGTTTCAAAAAACTGGGTCATTTCTGCAACTAGCAAGCACTGTGGCCACCAGTACTTAAGAAGAGCTGATACCCCAAAAGCTAGTTTAGTTGGTCTGTTTCCAGTTCTGAAGGAAGTCAAGGAAGAAAAAATTGATCATAAATAACACGCATGATATTGGTTATGTCCCCAGATTTGAGAAGATAGTTGCATTGAAAAAAAACTTCTGGAAAATATATTTTGTGGAAAACCTGCTGGGGACTATTTTAAAGCAGTTCATCAGCATGACATAAATGTTTGATATAATTTTGGTTTACAGGTTCTGGATGTCCTCTCCACTCTCATGCAGGCTGAACCTTCTAAACATGAAAGGCTTAACTAACTGACTGACTTGTAGAAAATAAAACGTGGCAGGCGTAGTAAGTCAAAGATTTTGCAAAATTACCACTGCAAACTTGTTTATTCATCAAAAAGCTTTTTAAAAAGGTGCAGATGGAATTGGCTACCAAAATTAAGATGATTTAATGATACTTCAGAAGAATGTAAAAATAAGGCTTTGGCAACATACCAGACCATAACTGAAACACTTAGCGGGCATTGGACTGAACTCCATTTGGTCCTTAGAACGGTGACAATTTCTACTTCTGGCAACCAGGATCTTAAAGTAACACTGGGGGATTTGGAAGCCCTTGCTGGACGCGGATGGAGGCCGCCTCCAGGCTCAGCTGTCCCACTCAATACCTGCCCACAATTTGTCCACTCCCACCTTTATTTTTTGTCACACATTTTTCTCTATACATTAGTATATCTTGAGGCTCCACTCTCAGTTGTGGCTTTTAAGTTCATTCTAATAAATATGTTCAATAAAAATAAAGCAAATGCAATAAAGCAAAGGAATCAAATGTAGCCAAAGGCATACATAAATTAAGCAAAACACCTATCAGAAACAGCCTGCTAAACCCCTGTAAATATATGATGGCTATCACAGAGCAGGTATGTTATATGTTCAGTTTGTTGCATTTCAAAAGCAGAACTAGCTTTTGTAGCAACTCATGAAAATTTATATGTAAATATCTGTCAAACCCTTCCTTCCTATTGGATCCATCTATCCTGAAACTGTTCATCCCAGTATTTTCCGTCTGCAGGTTATGAATAGCTACTACTCTCTGCTGCAATACTACGTGGAATCTTACTATAAACATAAAACCACAAACTAAAGCAGAGGGTACGCGGTCAGACTGCTCATATGGATTTCACAGAGCCCTTTTAGGAAACAAGGGTGGGGGATATTCTTGACTGAAATTCATTATGCCAAAAGGCTGGTTTCAATTTTTAGCTTAAAAAGGGTCATGAGTTTCTATAGCATGAGCCTTGGTCAGAATCCTCCACGTTGTCACGCTACCAACGTCAGTGTAGGGATGACAGTGCGGGATTTGGCTCTGCACATTGTCACCGCCAGAATGACTGAAATAATACACATTGCCAGGAGGGCGGCAGTTTCTAGGTTTTCAGGACCAACCTATCAGAATCCTGAAAAAAATGATTACATCTTTTGATAACGTACATTTCCCCTTCTGAAATTTCTCTACAGACTCCTAAAAAGAATTGGTTTAAAATGTAGATAAGTATATTAATGATAAATAAGATAATTATTTCTAGTTTTAACTTTGAAAACAGAACATTACGGAAGCAGCTGAGTTACTGAAGACAGTGGATTGGCCGAGTTTTTCACAACTCAGAAATGAGATGCACAAGTTGACAGAATGGAAGATCTTGCCTCCTCCAGATGGTAAGCTGCCTAGGCAGTAATTGATTTTAATCACAGATTCCTGACAACGTTCTTTGCCTAGGAAGGGCTCAGTAGCTACCGATGTCTGAAGCTGAAAGAATATGGTGCCTATTTTCAGTCATTTTATGGTTCACTTCCCAACATTCACAGTGAACTTTCAGTAGCGTAGTTTACAACATGATTATCCCCTCTTGTTCTGTGGTTTACTGCTTAGTTTCAATTCTAGGTGCACTTTAAACTGAATTTCCTAAAACGCCATCTATCTTTTCCAAGCCACCGACTGAGCCATCAGTTTATAGAAATATATTACCTAATCCGCGCGGTGCAGCAGGTTACCATATCATATTGTCTATTCGCTCATGTGTAAGATGTAACCAAAGCTCCTTGACCTCAATTTTTATAAACTGGCTTCAGTACTCTTGCCAGAAACTGTCACCAAAGTTCAAGCCAGTCCACTTAATTCCACTATCACTTTAAAGCAAGCATAGTTAAATGCATTTCTCCTTACATTCCCATCTTTCCCAACTGGCTCCTAGGAGAACCACTTCCAGTAATTTTTAATGACACCAGAACATCTATTTTTCATCTTCGCTTAACTATTCCTGGGCATCCCACAAAGTATGTGAGCCAGCCAGCCACCCACCATATAATAAAAAAAAGGATTCTTCCTATTTTCTTCTTTTCTTCTTTCTATGTTTCTTTTAACTGGTTACTGCATCCCATAAAACTCGAAACCTTTGTGTATTCCTTTAATACAGTAACAGGCTGTCCCTAAATTCTCTGTCTGCTTCTCCTGTATTGCCTCTGAAAACAGTCACAGAAGTCCAAGGACTTGCAAGGGCTTGTGTCCCTTGGGTTTCAGGTTACTTCCCCAACCATGAAATATTGAAGAGCACTCTCTGATGATAGCCTGCAGAAATTACGAGATACGAGTCCTGACAATGCCCCTTTTAACAAACTGCTGTAAGGGATTAAATAATCACCATCACCCCATGATACTCTCCCCTGGTGTACTTCCTACCAGACCAAAGAGGAAGAGATGAAAGTTCTCGCACTACCTCAGCGTCTCAAGTGAGGTCACCTGTACTTCAGAAAGAAGAGATCTAAAATAGATTCACTACTGGGTCTTTGTGGAGGACTTGAACCAGCTCAAATTTAAATACTTTTCTCTTTAAAATAGATTCAGGTATTTCCAAGGAAGAAATGCTTGGAGGTACACAGGTAACACAAATACAAGAAGCCCTCTATCCTTCACAGAATAATTTCTCTTGTTTGGGTTTTACAGATGCTACAGCAAAAAAAGAAGAGTTAAGTATATCATGCACTTGAAACAATCACATACTTCTTTATTATATTTAGCACTAGAAAAAATATAACTGCACCCCAGGCATCTCTCAAATTAAATACCACGTACAGTTCCTTCATGTGGTTGATACACTAATGGCATATTTTGTGTAGCCACAGATGTTCTTTGTTGGGTTGTGCTGAAGCCAATCTAATTTTGTGAGATAAATGAGATGCTCTGATTTAAGGACTTGATTTCCCAGCATAACAAAAACATCAGAAGGAGTGAAGCCTCTTACCACTCAGAGTTCAGGTAGATAAGGCAATTTCTCTGTCACGGCTTCTGCCTTTTACACTGGAATTTCAGAAAGGTATATATAAAGGCAAATCCATCAGCTATTTGGGAGATGTCTGGAAAACAGAAAAAGATGACATAGATTTATAAGTTACATTAACTTAAATAGTAATTAAGTATGCAAAACACTGCTTTAGTATCAGTGACAAGATTTTAGACGAGGATCAGCATCAAAGAATGACCAAGGACAGTTACCCACAGAATTTTTTTAATTGAGTCTAAGGAGCTCAGGGACTTGGTACTGTGATATGGCACAGAGTGCAAGATCAGCTGTGTCCTGACTTGACAAGGTGCCATCTGATGATGTATTTGGCGTGAGCTGGTGCTCCATCCAGTTCTGTCAACGGATGTCCTCATCGTACCCACTAACACTATCTCAGCTGAAGGATGAATGCTGGAGGGAACCACAACATCCTGTCCTTATATAGAAGTGGCAGAAAGTCTTTTCTGCTGTTCAAAAAAAAAAGTTTGAAACTTTTGGACACCATATCTGGCACCTTTAAATAGCAAGAACGCTATTTTCTTAAATTATATGGAAAGATCTGTGCTGGTTTTCCAAAGACGTGCACACACTCTGTGATGCAAGACAGCTCCGAACAAATTTATTCTAGCGCTGGAAGCAGCATAGCTCTGTTTGCAGAGTGATCCCTTGGCTAGTTATCCCTACTCAGGAGGAGATCAGGTAGGTTCAAATGGTGTGCCGAACTTATTTCTCTTGTCAAAACTCTCTCTGCAAGCACTTCTTGCTGAAGCATAGAGGCAACCAGTCTCACAAGCCTGGTAAATGGGGGTGGAGAGCAGTTATGATACATGTAAGCCATGCAATGTCAGTCTCTCCTTGCTGCTTTAAGGACAACAGTATTTCTCAGACTGCCACAGCACTTTGGCTGTGCCATTACAAATCACTCCTGGCATAAGCTGCATCCCTGAGCACCTCAAACACCCCAAAGCATCTCTGCCATGTCCCCCTGCTACCTTTGCAATACCCCTGCAGCGGAGTCTTCTCTACCTGAGCACTTAAGGCCCATATATCTCACAATTTTAACATGGAAGCAAGAGTCTGGTGAAAGTATCACCCTGGATTACAGTGAATAGGAGCTATTTTTCCTAATGAGTAGCACAAGCTGGCAATATTTCTTATAATGATTATAGTGAGTAATTAATTAAGTTTAACAGTAATGTAAACTAATATTTTTATTAAAACAAATTAGTAAGACAGTGATTAAAAATCTCATGACTACAACAGCAATATAGACGGTGACTCTGATGTAGGCCAAAGTACATTCTCCTTTATGATGAGTAATAAAGCACTGAAATGCTCTCACCCTGAAGAGCGGAAAAAACAGCTCAGAGTTTAATGCTCTAGAAAGCACGTGAGCTAATAGTCCTTGCAGGCAATTACATCCAATTACAAAGAACTTTCGCAGACAAAATAATGTTCTCTTACTTCAGGAAACGTCATGGTGCAAATTATGAAAATCTGCATTTAATTACTCCCACTCCATTTTTTCTGTGGCAGTGATGGTAGGCACCACCCAAACCCAGGACCCTACTGTGCCAGCACCGTGCAAACACATGAAGACAGTTGCTTCCCTGGAATGCAGAAGAAGGTGAGCAGGTCACACCATTCTCCCCATTTGATGGTAAGCTGAAGTACAGGGGATAGAAGTGATTTGCTTAAATCATACGCAGTTTATGGCAGAGACAGGAGCCAAGCCCAGCTCTCCCTAGAACCAACTCCAGTGCCAGGACTGGAAAAAGTACCTTTTCCCTCTAAGGGGCTCATCACACACTATCTTGGGGAGGAAAAAAATGCAAGTGATTCTTTGCAGGCCTGGAGCTTAATGGCTTGTCACTGCAGTAGAATAATTCAGTGCCAAATGCCTATGATTTGTTAACGATTTATTGATGTGCCCAGATCCCATACTCATCAGAGGTGCCTGGTTACTGTGCTGTCTCTTTGGAAGTTGTACAAAGTAGAATTCAAACACCCTTTACCACTTCATTAATGAAATGAATTTATCTTGTAATAGAAGAGAAGTCCTTCAGTGTTCTAGATGTACATTTTACAATCATATATACTCTGTATCTTGTCTGTTTGCATTAAAAGAAAATCCTTTTGATCAATGCCCTGGCAATGAAATTGCACTCCCGTGAATACAGTTCTTCTCAGCTGGCCTGCAGTGTAAATGATACTTAACAGATAGAGAGACATGCTGTCAAGATCAGCTATGCGTGTGTTAAAGCTCAATTGTCTCTAAGGTAGCGAGGAATAAAAGCCTTTCAGATAACACATTACTGCCTAGCCTCTCTGTAATACATTCCAATATAAGCAAGGGGCTTCTGTCTTCTTCCTCGCTGCACTTATTTCCCTTTGCATAAAGACTCCATCAGGGTAAATGTGAAAACGTTATCACTTACAAACTGGGAGATCAAGACAAAGGAAACCGAGGTACCTGACCAAGATTACGCTTTGCCTTAGTGTCACAGGCAGCACTAGAAACCTGGAATCCACAGATTCCAACCCATTACTGGATCATCAAGTGATGTCCCTTCTACTGTCATCCAAATGGCACGCCAGTGGTTTATTCTACAAAAAGATTTACTGGAAGCCTTAGCGGCGTTTTACTCTTCCGCAGCAGGATTACCCAGCGAGGAATAAGCTCTTCAGTGTGTGGTACAGAAATGACCACAGTCACACTGATCCGCCTCCATTTGTTTGAGCGGCATCTGCTTCTGGTCCATTCCCTAACAAGAAACAGAAAAGATCTACAAAATCAGTAACTGAGTCCTGGGGGTCCTTTGGCAAACACAGCTCAGCGCTGTGGGGTCCGAGATACCGCCACTCCCTCCCAACCTGGTGTGTATTGAGGGCAGAGTATCTTACTGGCACATAAACTCATTTGGAATCACAACATTTTGAGATTTAAAATAGAATATACAACTCCACCTTTGCTTTTTCCACATTTCCCAGTCAGCTACGAAGTTTACTGAAATTTCAGACAGTCAGTATTTGCAATTTAAATAAAAAGCAATCCAAATCTGAATTTTTTTTTCACCAAGACAAAACACTATCATGGTGCATGCAGAAAAAAATATTTTGGTTAACAAAAAGAAAATTTCAGCCCATGTGAGAACATGGGTGTCTCTTCCTTGCACCGCAAAGGGAGTAGCCGTGAGTTACTTGTTTATAGTCATTGTAAGATCGGGACTATGAAGACCCATGCAGGACAAAAAAAAAGCAATAACAATCCCAAGAGAGGAATTTGATATGACTGGTTAGAAAAGGAACCTTGGGGACAAGTGGAGGGTCTGTACTTTATCAGACTGCTATAAGAACAACAGACTTTTCCTTGCACCGCAAAGGGAGTAGCCGTGAGTTACTTGTTTATAGTCATTGTAAGATCGGGACTATGAAGACCCATGCAGGACAAAAAAAAAGCAATAACAATCCCAAGAGAGGAATTTGATATGACTGGTTAGAAAAGGAACCTTGGGGACAAGTGGAGGGTCTGTACTTTATCAGACTGCTATGAGAACAACAGACTTCTTTTGAGAACACAAGAAGTAGAAGGCAACAACACTGCTAACAATTGCATCGGACACATTGGAAATGTTCCCAAAGTCAGTGCACAAAGCATGTCAGCCTGAGAGAAAACTGAATTTGTTTGGGAAGTTCTTATGCAGCTACTGACTTCGACCATAAAAATTATTTCAAAGCACTGCCTTAATCTCCAGCTTTGTTTCCAGCTGTGTTTAAACAAATCTGATTTCCTTTGTCATCATCTGCAGCTGCATTTCCCTTCCCTTTTGCTTTCTTTTGAAAGCAGTTTACTGTGATAAATTCAAAGGAAACGCAGCTTCATTCCAAGGGTTCTTCAGTCCTTCCCTGCTCTGATGGTCACCGATCACAGACACATATAATAAAAAAGAAACTGAGACTGAAATTACACTAAGGGTGAATTAGTTTAATATACGCAAGCACTCATAGGTCTGCCCTTAAAAGCACAGTATATCAGCGTCAGGGCACCAATCGACCCCAGTCGTCTCTGCTCCCAGGAATGATGTATTGGTCTAGTGTTGCCTTCTGTAGCATTAATACACAGAATACAAGAAAATCTGTACATCAAAATGAAGAAAATTCCCCCCACACACCCCAAAGGCTCCCCTGAACAGGCAGGATCAAAGAACAAATGCAGTTATCGCATGTTAATGCTGTTTTAGAAAATGTTTGGAGAAGAGAGGAGACAGGGGAGGGGAAAGAGCAGTTATTTAATTATCTGACATCTCGGGCAGACCCTCTCATTCACTCCCATGCAGCCACATCCATACGCACTAACAGCACTTAGGGAAGAAGAGGGGTGGGGAGAAAAAAAAAAAGGAGGGGCTGCAGAAAGCTAAGCTAAAAATAAAAATTCCCCGTGAATCCAGATTACAATGTCTGTGTTTCCAAGATATGTCAAAATCCTGGAGATAAAAAGGGGGGTGAGAAATTCACCCTCTGTACACCGTAACTGATAGCAGGGGGCTGCAGGGACACAGACCCCAGCTTCATTCGTAGATACCTCTGAAAACCTGAATTAAGCTGCTTATGGTCCTAGGACATCCTGTGACCAGCTTTACGGAGCAATGTCTTCTCTACAGATGCCTGCTCACCAGTTGAGAAATCAATCAGCTAAGCCTCAACAACTGCCAGAGGAGCAACCAAGGGCATGCAGCCCTAATACTAAATCTAAACAGATTACAGCACCTATTTCCCCAGCAAAGCGTTCCTGCATCAGATTGCAGGAACTGCCATTCAGAGCCGCTGCCACAAAGGCCAGGGAAGAGGAGAAACGAGACCTCACTTTTGCGTGTCACCTGTCGTATCCAAACAGCGCCAGGTTTCTCCCTGCTATGTATGGCTCTTTCTTGGGTGAAATACTCTCACAGCACCTGACCTAGGCACAGCAGAGCTAAGTGCCCTCAGTGCACAGAACGCCCTCATCTCCTTGGTGAAAATATTTAACACTCGACTTCCTTATAAGCTGGAGTATGACAAAATCCACCCGTGTGCACAGGCTGCACAGTTACTGATGAAGTCCTTTGATACGTACCCATAACTAAAGATAATGTTTTTATAATTGCTGATGGGCTTTTAGCGAAGGTCTGACAGAAAGGAAAATGCCCAGCTATGTCAGGCAGAGGTCTGCTTCCCTCTTCGGAGCTGATTTTGCATTCTGAGAGCTGAGGGGGGAGGAAGGGAGAGAGAAAGAGAAATCCCCGAGAATTCAGCTAGGTGAAATTCATTCTTTCAGAAAGGCAAAAATCTTGGTTATTGCATACAGCAACTTTTTGGCAATGCAGTACAGTGCAGAGCACAGGACTGAGGAGGGCTGTCAGTCCATCCCTAGCTCCCTCTCTCAGGGCCTGGGGAAAGCTGCTGTACTCATGGGCTCGACCTTGGCAGCCGCCATGCACTGGCTACGGTGCCTGGTAAACAGGGGTCTTCTCACGTCATTTTGGATTCTCTGGCAGTTGAAGGTTCGAGATTTGGAGATGACCATCTGTGTGCTGCACTGCAGGAAGATACACGCAGGGAGGACACCCCTTTTTTGTTCTAATACTCTTCAATCTGTTGTGAGAGTTACTTCTGATTAATTGAGCTAAACAATCTGGTGTGATTTTCTGTTCTTGTAAGTTAATGAAGTTTTCAGTTATCTTACTCATCAGCATGCAGATCTAACTCCAACATGCTTTAGAGAAGAAAGAAAAACAGGCAGTAAAGAGGGTGCTGGGCTCCCTACCTACAGCTGTTTCAAGCTCAGTTACCATCCCTGTGCCCTCTCTCTGCCAAGTGTGTGTCTGGATGCGGTGTGGGGCAGAGATGCCGAGTGCCCATCGGGCCTCTCCGCTGCGCCAACAAGCAGGAGGATCTACTATCAGCAAGCTTCTCCGAATGAGGGATTTGTGAGAGCAGGCCCAAACTCCCAAAGTCCATGTTTTGAGGGAGTCTGAACAGTTCTTGTCTACTAATTGCCTGGGTAGAATTCAAATGAGTGATGAAACATGCCTATGTTTTTAAATCCAATTAGAAATTTACATTCACGTTCCCATCAAGAACCTACTTTTCGAAGTTGTACATTTAGGCGCATTGTTCAAGACAGCGTGCACAGGAAATAAATGAACAACAGTATATCCTTATGCTATATTGATCCTCATGGGTCCCATCCAGCTAAGATGTTCTATGATTCTATGATAGATGTAAGTGACACTCGTAAATACCAGAGCACAGGAGAAAAGCAAGCTCTCTGCATATTTCTCCATGGACAAATCCAGTAATCAGAGCTTTCTCACACGTACCAGAAAAATCACAGCACAGAGAAACCAAAACGAATAGAAACAAATGGGTCCACAGTAAGTGTTGTCTCCCTAAACTCAACAGATGGCTTTGCATTCAGTCCTCTATAAGCAAGGGCAGCATCCCCTGTGCCAGCAGGGGGGTGGAAAGAAATGCTACAGAATGGGATGTTCTTATGCCCCAGAGAAAAAAGATCAGAGGAACCTATGAAAAGGGAAAAACAGCTTTGCAAAATGATCCACTCCTTTGTAATGTGGTAACGTCAGTCCCTCCTGCACAACATCTCGGATTGCAGCAGACTATTTGAGGAGGTGGGGTTAGTACACAGTGATGCTAAACAGTATTCCCTGCCTTCAGCATGGATTTTAATAAAAAAGCAAAATGAGAATAAGGACATCCTGGAGGGGAAAAAAAAAACCCCAACACATAACAGAGTGAGAGAAAATATCTAGGGATAGAAGAGGAGGAAGGTATGACAGGCTTATAAATTAAAATTAAACATTTTGGGGTTTGGTTGCCTGTTTCTTGCTAATTATAAGAAAAAATGTTAGAAGATGAAAAAAGCTCAGATTTCACAGCTCAGATTTAGGATTTTTTTCCTGCATTTTAAACTCTACAGGAAAATAATCTATCAAAACTGTTACGAGATAACCAAACCGTTCTTCAGATTTCATCCCTTTCATTAGCTTTTCATCAGCAATATGTCCAAAACTTTTAGATAGTTAATGACATTTTGGCTGATTGCAAATTCAAAGCCAATCATAAAAAGGCTACTGTATTTTATATGCCGTGTAATCTTGCGCCGAGTTCAATATTTTTGTGATGTACATTGTACAGATATGCCTGCAAGATAGACCTCATTTAGGAAATGGATTAAATAACTGCACAGCATCCAAGGCATGCTAGCAGTCAAGAAGTTTAAAGAAGAGATAATGTTTACTGTGAACTACTTCTTCCCCTTTGAAGCAGAAAGTGAAGTATTCTGTAGCTAAATGAGCAATGACTCACTTTCAGACCATAAATCGGTGTTTTAACTGAATTGAATTAATTGACATTTGATATCTTCAGGGGTAGATTGTTTGCAATTTTCCAGAAATATCTAAGTCTGAATGCCTTGTTCATAGAATGGAAATTCATAAA
>NW_009260358.1:163841-195587 GCF_000687185.1 Egretta garzetta | reverse complement strand
AGTTGCTTCTAGGAAATGTATAGCTCCCGTGCTGATGAAGGCAGGCAGGGGCCTAGAGCAACCCTACGTGAGCCCAAATTGCAGATAAGCCCATCTCCTATGTGGAAATAAACCAAAGTTCTCTGTACTAAAGTAGAGTCCTCAATAGAGTGGGAAATAATTTTTAGCAAGGAGAACACATTTTCTTGGACCTGAAATGGATGAAGTGTTTGACTTCCAGTTCCACACTGTAGAGAAGCTTGGATCATCTGGGTATTCCGCGCAGTTTGACAGAGGTAACATGGGACCTGGTCCTGATTCAGTTAAAAGGACGGGCAAAAATCCCTGTGATTTTAATGCAGCAAGGATTTTACTCAGCATATCATCTTTTTTATTTTACATGTGTATGCATACAGATTAAAAATCTGTTGTTGCAAATACAGGTCTAATTTACTCCTGCGATTCCAGCAGGATGAGACTGAAACCAGAGAAGCAGAACTAAGATAAGAATATGAACTATTATGTGGATAAACATTTCCAAAGCGGGAGAATAATACCCGTTCGCTGCAGACAGAGCTAAGAAGTCAGACAGGAAACATTGTCCTCACAGTCTCTCTCATGATCAGCTCAAACTAAAAGGTTGATTCTATGTTCTCATAAATGAGCCACATCCCTCACCTCCAGTGAAAGATTTGCTGGACTACAAAGAAAAGGCTCAGGATTAAATTTTGTAATGACAACTCAACACTGTTGTCCTTCGGAATACTGCTCTTCTGAAAACCTTTCACCTTCTGTTAGCACACTTAACTCCACTAAACAACTTTTGCTCTACCAGCTGAAGTCTAAATGCTTTGAAGATTATCTTTCTGCAGTGCATTTCTGCAGGCCTGACTCGGGAAGATGCTTAGCCGCATGCCTGATCTTACGCGCTGGGCTAATTCCCTTGCAATCAAGTTCCTCATGTACTTAAAATATGGTGTTGGCTCAAGAATAATTTGATTTTCTTAGTTGATTTTTCAACCTAAATGGATTTGAATTCTCATGTGGTTGTTTTCCTACTCTGACCCTTTTGAATTTGTCTAACTTTCTCCATAATTAACTTCCTGTTCATTTATACAACATCATTACCAAAGTAATTAGTTCATCAGCTGCTTCAGTCTGAATCTGATATATTTTTAAAGCAGCAATGGCTCAAGCCATGACATCCCTTCACCTCTTGTAAATACCATCTTCTACATCATAACTAGTTTTTTAATAAATGCCTCTGGCCAGTAGTACATGAGAGCCTCCAGCTAGTGATAAATCCCCCGGCTCGGTCTTTCCTGAATCCTCTCTCAGGTTTCAGAAATTGAAGCTGTGCAGCCTCTCAGAGCTCAACAGGGAGGAAATGAGAGTAGTTCTGAGGCTATTCCTGGGCTGTCCTCTGGCTATCTTCATTTGGACATGTCCACGAGTCTGCCTAAAGCTACAGTAAATACTTCGTACAGCAGAGCTTGAATCACTGCAACCCTGTACTCTGCATTACCTAGTAGGGATATCTTGTCCTAAATCACCACGGAATCTGGCTATCATGGACAAGAGAGTTGTTTCTCCTTTCTGTAACTCAGGACATATAAGACAGCTTTCCTTTATACCTAACTCAGGATTTCCTTCAAATCATACTTACATATTTTGTGTACAGTCATGGCTTCATCATAGTCAATGTATTTATTTTCCTTCACTTATATACTCTAGCTCTCTTTCTTTGTGCCTCTAACTAGTCAGTCATTTAATTTAATTTGCAAAAACACTTGGGGGCAGAATTTGCAAGATACAAGCTGGAGTGCAAGGAATTACATTCTTCTGGTTTTTATTTTTACTTTTCACTGTTTTGGAAATTAGTTTGATGCTAATTCACTGGAAATGAAGCTAGTTTAATTTATTCATTGGCAGTTCTCAAGAGAAGCTTTAGGATTTTTGTAGCCAGACCTATTAATCTGGAAGTACCTTCTCTATTTTTAATGATCTGCTTTTGCTTTTAGCACACTGCTATCAGGAACCAAAGATGTTACTTGGACATGTTTGAAAACATGACTTTCTACAGAAAGTTTCATCTGCTCATTTATTATTTGCCTTGAAGCTCCCATCAAAGGTAGATGACAGAATGTTTTTCCGGATACCTGCTCTAAATCCTTTGAAGAGGCTTATTTATGCCATGATTACAGTATAAATGATTGTATTGATATTAATAAGGTTTTACCATTTGCATCCTTTCCACCTCCTATGACAGGAATTTAAATGCAGGCAACTGTCACTTTTTCTCAGTTCCAAGAACTAAAAGAAGGTTACTTTCAAGAACCTTCGTAATGGAAATTTCACTATGCTGGGAGGTCTGTTCTGTGAGTCTGCATTTGGTGAGGAGGGCACTGAAGCACCTGAAAGCTGCTGAACAATAAAAAGGGCTTCTCAGCTCCACCCGTAGGTGTATTTCTACCTGAGGCTCTGGAAGCAGCAGGCTGTAAGGAACTGCTGGGGGACGCAGACGGTGGCTCCCGCATGCCTCCTACAAGGAGCAGCCCAAGGTCCTCTTCCTCCCTTTGTCTGGCCACTACGCAGCCTTAGGTCTGCTCCAGTTGCTGCCACCTTCCTCGGCCCTCTGCACATGGGAAGAGAAAGAGCTGCCGTGGCAGCAGGCCCAGGCAAAGGCACCTCTGCTGTATTCAGGCATACTTTTATGGCGCAGCCCCAATAACCACATTTTTAACTCTTCATTTAATCTCCTGCCACTGAAATCTACTGCAAAAGATTAGCGACCTACTTTTCATTCCATTCATGTGAAATCCAGGCAAAACAGAGAGCTTTGCCCGTTTCTAGCAACAGGGAGGGAGTGCAAAGGCAACGCACACAGTCATCGAGCTGATCGCAGCATGGACTAGCACAGCTGTAATTAATTACAACTGAGATCAGTTTTTCAAGTGTTCAGCAATCTTCCAATGTAATATTTTTTATGAAACTACACTAAGAGCTTAGCACACTAATTACATGAGGTGGTTTAGCTGGCTTTCTTTAACCAGAAATCTCTTTTCTGGTACTAATTATCTTTTGCTTGTGCTTTGGTATATTAATCCTATCAAGAGCTGAAGATAAAATCTAGGGTTCGCTTTCACATTTATTAGTACCAGACCTGTGCACTGGTGACCCGTTTCCTATGACACAAGGTGTTCGAGGTAATCGTGAGCGTGGAAAAGGAGCCCACCATTTCTTTGCATGACAGGGAAAAATGGATGATTAAAAATGTAGACAGGTTTGTGGTCCGCCCAATTTGAGTGGTTTTGTTCTGAGACATGGTAAAGCTTGAAAATATTATACAGCTTGAGGGAAGCCATCCGCTGTGTAGTAATTGCAGTTCTATGCTTGCTTTATGTTTACACATTATTATCTGACTGCCCATTTAGGAGAAATAATTAGAACCTAGCTAACTATAAATAAGACAGATTTGTTCTTTCTGGCAAATTCCTTAATGCAACTGATTACCCTTGGCAGAAAAGCTACCATGGCATGAACCTCTTAAATAAAACCTGCACAATGATCTTTCCATCTGTCTGACTACCATAATTAAAGACATCAGCAGCGAAGAGAATGAGAGCTTCAGGTTTGGTTCTCAAGTATGGATGGCATCTATCATTAATTTGACAGACAGGCTTATTTGCCTTAATTTCACCATTTTGATCTTATTTCCTGCTCGTACAAGGAGACCCACAGGGGACCAACAAGACTGATGGATGCATTCTGCTTTCAGCTACACCAGCAGGACACTGGATGACTTCATTCAGTCGTACCAACATTCAACAACAAGCAAAATTTTACTCATTGGGTACAGACAAATCTAGAGGCTTTTAGCGAGATATATGCCCATGGGGGACATAAGGGGAATAAACATTCTTTTCATACGGCATAAGAGTATACACGAGTTCTGTCTGTTTTCAGATCGTATTGGACCGATGCAGAGAAACCTGCTGGTATAGAAACTTGAGGGAAATTAATTTCTAGGACTATCACCCCAGCCGGGATGATTTGTTACAGGCCTACTAAAATGAAAATTGACCTATGGCAACTTGCTCCAGCTGCAAATCTACCCACACATATATTTCATTCAACAGCTTTTGGCCTGGGCATGCTCCTGCTCAAGTGTCCAATCTACTTTCTGAACTAATTGCATTCACTCACCTTGTATGTTCTCTCCTTGCCCTGCCTTCTCTCTCTTACATGTCTCTTGTAGCAGATGAAGCAAAAAGAGAGAAAAACTGCTCTGCCACTGCGATCCATCATATCAGAAAATATTTGATGCCCTGACTCAAGGGCAGCAAAAAAGATTCTTCTTCATAATAGAATCTACTGCATCCTGGCTGAGGTTCAGATTACACAGATCACCTAGTCTCTATTAAAAGCATAAATATAATTGCTTCAGAAAATGCCTATGTATCTAAGATATTAGAATTTGAAACTGAAAATCTGCAGATAAATAACTTCTTTAGAAATGTTGTCATTTTTATTCATACATAGTCCATTTTACAAAGATTTAAATAAACAACCTTGTCTCAAAATGTGTTTGATTTGATAACTACTGAGACTAGAATATGAAGTTAGATATTAGTTAATAAAACGGCTATGGAGCACATATCCTTCTGGAAAGAATAGTCTGAGGGTAGAAGTTCTGCATTCGAGCATCATCGGAGTGGGCTCGTGAGGAAGGGTCCTCAGGGAAGGCATGGCCTCCTGAGGTTGGCATCTGACAGGGAACAGTCTTTCCCTGTCGGTGCGAGTTGGCTTGAAGCAGAGTGTTGCACGCCAGTTTTGCCTACCCTCCTGCAGATGCTCGCAGCCCCTGCTGTCGGTTACCACTGCCAACGGCGAACCTCCCACAGCCATGAAGCAGACAAGGGCAGTCGCTGTAAATGTTATGGGTTGCAAAAGATGGCAGTTCTGATCCTTCTCAAAAACACGCAGCTGAAAACTGGCAAACTGATCCTCAGCCTACAGAAAATTTCACACAGGGAAACCTTTTCGCATTGGATGTGACCTCCTGCTTGCAGAGAGTTTTAGCCTAAATTAGCTCATCCAATGCATAAAATGGAAGGAAAGTGAACATTTGCGCATGCAGTGTTTCATTTTTATCTCCTCACTCAGGTTGACAGGTAACACCTGCCTCAGAACGATCTTATAGGTAGTGGAGCAAGATGTTTTTGTGTAACAATATAGAGAAAACTTATCTGTGCGGGTGTTCTCAAGTCTCGAAGTATTTTTTCTCAATTTTCTTTGTCAGATGTATGTTATTCCAGTGAATGAAATTCAGTTGATCTCAACTGGAGAGCCAATAATCAGTTTGGAAACAATAATGAACAAATCCATTAAGTACAGAATTCTCATTTATAGTCTATATAATGTATATTATATTAGCCCTTTATATTTTTATATAGCCCTTTATATTTTTGTAGGGCTTCAGACTGGATAATACCCAAGTCAAGCTGCAATAGTTTCCTCGTGTCAGAGATTAAACACTGGTTTCCTCCCTCTGCAGACCACCGAGCCCCTCGTACCTGCAGCAGTTTCATAAATATAAATGATACTGTAGCATTTTCATCCTAACTTAGTGCTTCAAAACAGATATACTGCAAACCTGAGGAGAAGCAGGGAGAGGGGGAGTATATAGTAGAAAAGAATTCTAAGCAGAAAGATAAAAATAGAACACGCACATAGCAGAAAACAGAAAGCCAATCTTCAGATTCTGTGGGTAAATCCAAAGGAAACTGCTGTGATCCTCCAAATATCTCCATTTGGATATGTGTCAGAGCTTTCCCACACAAGCCTTGTGCTCCTTTCTCAGTTCTGGTAAAATTATTCCAAACCCTCCAAGATTATGTATTTCCCTCCTCCTGCAACTTCCTCTGATCGTCTGCCCAAGCCAAGATGTGTGGCTGAGGCACACCTACCCTGCCCTTCCTGGCTTCTCCATCCGAGTAAGCTGCTCGGTGGGATGGAGGAGAAGGACAGGAAAGCCAGAGAACTTGATCAGGTTCAAGCCTTAGTTTCCACAGCAGCATCTGGCAGCAAGAGCTGCACCTCTTCCAAGAACTGCAGCCAGTTGCTTAGGGACTGCTCCCCGCCGCTGCCCCGAGCTCAAAGGCACCCAGCAACATCAACAGAAACCCTTCCTGAAGGCTCCAGCTGCATCACAGTCTCTCCCAGTTTCAGTAACATGCCCAGGGGATATCTGTAAAAGCCTAGCGTGTCCTCACTGTGTCCAGCTTTTTAATTCATGCACTCTGATCTGGGATTAAATGCACTCCCTGTGTGAAGTGTTGTTAAGCTTGATTTCTGTGTGTGAAATCCAGATGGGTTGGCTTGGCCATCGCTACACTGCCTCCTCCTTCCACGTACAGCCCGACGTACAGTCAGTCGCTGTGTAGCTTCTATGCACACTGCAGAGCCACTTAACACTGCAACGGTTCAGAAATCCTTAACCATGTAAACTGAGCCACATCCCAAGAATGTCAAGATAAAAAATTATGGTTATAATTTGAATCAATTAACTCATGGGTTCTGAGCCTTCAGGTTAAACCGTGTTCATGCTGTCAGTGTTTTGGATGATACCATGAGGGCTTGATCCTTATTCAACTTCTTTTTTAAATGAAAATAGACTGTCTTTGAATCAGCCGACATCAATGTTTGGGGCTCTGACTAAACAAACATTCACTAGGATGAATGTTTTGTTGTTTTCTAATATCACAATAAAGCTGTGATCCCAGCAATGCCTAGCAGGTTTCTCCGTGAACGGAAAATAAAGCACTGTGCTGTTAAATACTGGAAGTGCAGGTGGGCTGACCATGTAAGAAGAGAGGCCCACAGATGCTCAGGTAATTTATGTATACTGGAAATTACTGTAACAATGATTATTTTACAGTTATTAAAGGAAGAAAACTCCTGGGCCATTCTTCTAGTTCTCTCCTAAAAACTATTCTTCTTTGTAAACAAGTCTATCACATGAAATGAAACTTCATTAAGTTCAAAATTAAATGAAAAGTAAAATATGGGACAACCCAGATATTCTCTAGGAGCAACAAGAAAGGGCAAGACTGAATCTGAGCAGCACCTTCCTAGAATCACAGTCTTCCAGCTGCCTATTATAATTAAAGCTCAATTGTAAAGTATGGCACCAATCTGTGTTTTCACACAGGCAAATGTACAAATATCTCACGCTTTAACAGCCTTCTTAAAACATCAGTACTGACTAGACTTGAGACAGGAATTTCTGTGTATGAAACAGAAAAATGTTTCTAGAAATAAAAAAAGATGTGATCAAACAGTCCAGTTCATGTCTGATGGGAGAGAATCAAATGCTGAAACTTCATCTAGAAAGCAAGAATATTTCACTTGTGGCTTAATGTGCTTTAGAGCCAGGTTTCAGTCTGTTGGATAAATTACAGCTTTGCTGCAGAGACCAAGCATAGGAAGGATTCTGGTTTTGCAGATAACAAATTACACATGGAATTAAATTCCCTTTTAACACTGGCTGTTACAACATCACCAAGTACATGGATACGTTGGTGTCCTGGGCCTCCTCAGTTAAGCTGGCAATTCAGAACGGAGAATATTTAGGATACAGTTTCAGTAGCAGGAAATAGAGAAGTCAGTGTTGACGCATACATTTCCAGAGCTGAAAGGACAAGACTTCAGTCTAAAGCTATAAATTATTCATAGCATATTCCGACACACTGGGGAAGAGACCTGAATATTCATACGCCACACAACTGGTGAAGTCCCTATAAATTTGGGAAATTATGAGATTGTGAAAACTTTCCTTATTTTCATTGTACAGGCCTTATGGGACAAGCTGTGCCACAGTGGATTTCACTGATACAAGACACGCAATCGGAACAGATGAATATGTGGAAGACTTGAGCCTTGAATCAGAGTTCCTATTTTTTGAAGCAATTTTCCCCAGAGCAACTGGGGATGCCAGCAATTTGAGAACTGTATTCTGAAATCACAGACACTCATAAAAGATTACCAATCCTATTGCACTCATTTGCTAATCAGCTTGGAAGTTGTTTTCACCATGCATCCGTACTCAATAACGTAAACATCTGATCAGTGGTTCTCTGCTGCTATAGATCTTCTTTAGCCATTTATAACTAGACAAAATACACAAAAGGAGTGCTAAGCATAACTATTGACATATGGTGGCAGGTTCCATCTATTGTGCATTAGTAAAACGTACTGCTTAATGTGCTTGATGATACAGAATGTGTCCAACCACTACATCTAGATAAAACAAAATAACTACCTCTGTAACATCAGTAAAAATTTTTACAGATGAAGTATGTTGCAGCACTGGCCAGGCAGTGGGAAATCAAGGCTGTAGTGTTCTTCTTCCCTTTGAAAAATCATTGGATTTAACCAACGAGTGTTCCTGTCACAAACATGTTCTGGATGGATGCGGTATATACACTTATGCCCTCAAGTTTGATGGCCAAGACTAGAAGAAAGTCCTCTGCCACTTTCCTTGCCTTTTCCATTCCCTTTCTATGCAACCAGCAAAAGCTGATTGGCAGCTTTTAATCTGCCTGATACATAGTGCTATGATCTGGACATAAGTATCCAGGATGCATCCAAAGTACCGACGCAGTGTGCTTTTGTGTTCTTTTTCAGGAGACACGTTGACCCCAAACCAGTTTTGACACAGTTAGAAGAAGGAAAATCAAAATGGATGCTGTGTTTAGAGGGCCCAGTTTGCTCTGTAGGTTCTTTAGAAATCCTGTTCTCCCAAGTGTCAGTGGACAGGAGGGGCGTAAAAGCCTCAGGGAATGAAATACCTGAGGGAAGATAGGGCATCCATGTGGTACGGTGATAAGGCTCTACATATGCCATATAAAAAAAGAACGATCTCCTTGTTAAAGTACAGCTTGGAGCCTAAGCACGTGTGAACTCCACTTCTAACTTGCCCACAAAGTTTCTGTGTGATCATGGGCATCTGCTTTAAATTTTGTGCCTCAGCTCCCCTCTAAAATGGAGTCAATACTTCCTTTCCCCTCCTTCTGCCCATCTATCTTGACCTCTAAACAATTAAGACACAGACTGACTTATAACGCCTCATCCTAATATGTTCTGTTCTTGTCTGGGGTATCTAGGAATGACAAAAACTCTGCTATTAACACTTAAATAGTAATTAATAGTATGCAGAGTGCCCAGAATCTGCCTCCACTTAATCTCTGTACTTCAATTTCCTCACTGCAATATTATCATTTTTTATTTCTCATGATGTGTAATGAAGCCTAGGTTAGCTTCGACAGTCCAGTGCCTCTGGCACACAGTGCCAGAGAGCACTAAGGACTATTGAGCTGAACAGCTGATAGTGGGCACCCCTTTATAAATGATTTGGGTAAGATTAAATGATGTGAAGAACAGAAGTGATGTTAATTGATGGCCATTGCAAAGTGCTGTTTTCAGGAGACTGTTCCCCCGGTGGGTTTCACTAATGCAAAGCAACAGGACAGCAAGTTAAAGCGACAAAGCGCACGGACTAGGTTTATGGCTGAGACAACCAAAGCTGCCCTAAAAGTCAAGGCACCCAATTTCTGTGAATGTGAATGGAAGACAAGTGTTTAGAGTTTCCAAGCTGCCTTTAAAGAGCTCAGCCCCATAAGAGATAGTCTTTTCTAATGAAAAGGTTTTTCAGAGCTCCATTTTCCACTTAAACTCCTGAAAGGAGTTGCTGATTTTTCAGAACTGGCTGTGAGGCTGTGGCTATGCTTTGCCATTTCAGCAAGTAGAAACAACCACTCCTGCTGATTTTCCACGTGTATTCCTACCCGTGCCATCTCTGTAACTTGCCAGTAATTGCAGAACATCAGAATCTTACTGATGAGGCTGCCTATTTGCTTTAGAAGTTGCTGTTCACTCTTTCATAGAAAAAAAAATCATTATTTTTAATTATGTCGTAAGGTGAATACCATCCATCACTAAGGCCATCCAGATTCTGCTGGGGTATAAGCATAATAAACCAGCCATCACACACACACAGAGCTGTTGAACTGATCTGTAGCCATGAGTAACAGCGTATGTGTGAAGTATGGTAATCATTTGCCCTCAGACAACACCTTACAGTCTCTATTCATCATTCCAGCTACTCACTGTTACAAGAAAGTAAAATCACCTCCTTTTAAACATAACAAACTGAGGCACAGAAATCTAAGGCCAGACTAAGTCTAGGAGTCTGGGTTTGCTGACACGTCTTTGGCAGCGACAGCAGCATGAAGTATTCCTGCCCTGAGCCAGTCAATGCTGCTTTTTCCTCCCCATTGCAGCCTTCCCATCCCCTTAGTTGTGCCACTTACTTATCATTAACTGAAGTGCTGAGATCAGAGCTAGATGTTTCCTAACAACATTTATCAGATATTCATGCATATTGTTAATAATTTGCAGCAATTTTGCCACATATATTGATGCCTTTGAATGCAGACAGGCAGAGCTACAAACACATCAGATTCAAAATGTATGAAACCTCTTAACTCTGCAGACCATCCCCTTCCCTGACAGCGACCATACATGTTGGGTGAATGTCAGACACTGTGTGTGAGCTGAGAGATATGAGCCTCTCCCATAGCTTTAAACAGCTTGAGACTAATGCTCAACCACCCTTTGATCACTGTGGGAAATAGGTAGGATTCAGACGTCTACTTTGGGGTGAAATGAATCACTCCCGAAACTCCAGTGCCTGGGCTAGTTCAGCCTTTACTGGGAGTTAGGATCACTGCTTCAGGAGAATGCACTCGCTGCAATCTCATGCTGAATGTCTTCTCCAGGATCACACAGCAGCAAATCAGTGGCGGAGCTGGCAATGAAATCTTAATGTCCTGACTCTTGGTTGATGCCTTTGGTGCTGGATATTACTTCCCCGCTTTTGAGACTCACGCAGAACAAGTTTTAACTCTGTCCATGGATACAAAAGAAGGCAAAAGTAAAAAAAAAAAAAGCTCCCACACTGAAAAGTCATGTTTGTAACACTGAGTTCTCATGACTGCATACATAATTCCCAGCGACATGAACAGTAATGTGGCATTTCAGCCTAGTGTACTGGGTATTATGTTGCTTAAAGAGTGGAAGCACACAGACCCTGTGAACCAGCCTCAGGTGGATTTAAATTACTCTCTGCTCTTTCAAAGTGACAGTTTCTGATCTCTGATTTCCATTGGTTACTAAGCTACTAGAACCAAGCATATTGTACACGGGTAACCAGTCACGGTGTACATCTGGGTCACTAGCCAGACTGTAATGCAACCTGCCATTAGTGATAATGCACACTGTGCTCCTCCACATACACATCTACTGGCTGCAGCAGCTCAGCCTTACTTAGATATTCTGATATTCAGCTTCAGAAATGTGCAATAGGATGTGGATGTTGCTCCGGTGAAAGAAAGAAACCCTAAAAATCTGCAGGACCGAAAAGTTCTTGAAAAGCTTAGAGCTACTCAGCATTTCTTAAGATTCCCACTCTTCCTTGGACATCTCTCTCTGCTTCAGGGTACGCGGTCAGGTATAAGGAACGCAGGTGGAACATTCCTCAGGAGGAAGTTACAAATGACAAAAAGCCTCTCTGAGGACAAAGGAAGATGCATAAAATAGAGTAGCTTTTGATTTGCATTTTTATGCATGCAAACTAACCAACTACATACATCCATGCCCATTCCATGGTCTTTCAACCAAGGCAGCAGGAACAACCCTTTTGCCTGGACCCCTGAACCGCAGCATGCACTCATCCACAGAGATCCTGTAATAGCTATAAAACAGAGTGAAAGCATGAAAAATCAGTTCGTATTCCAACCAGTTCCGTACAGACCCGTAACAGAGGGAATACACAGACTGACAAACAGAGCAGAAGCACTGAGCAGTTTCTCCTTATGTAACAGCATCCTTCCTACAAGTCTGTAGAGCAATGCAAGCTTTTAATTGCTGCGAAGGCTGTAATGATACAGCTTGTTTACAAAATAGTGATCCCTCACTAATCATTCTGTATTTCTCCCATGTCGTACTGCATATTAAAACGTTGTAGGCTTTTTAAAATAGACCTTGCTTATATAACACCAAGCACATGTGAAGTGAACATGGAATAGAAGCTTTGACTCTACAGAAGTTCACACAAAGAAATATCGGTACGATTCTTCCAGGGCTGCAAGCAACGCTCTCTTCACTGAAAAGTTTTTTTCTAATTCATTCTCAAAGTTCAGTATATTTAATCTTAATAGAAGTGCATATTGCACGGCTCCAAAGGAGTCATCACATACCTCAGCCTAGAATGCTGTCAGCAAATGGCTCATTTCTTAAGTAGATCGTAACTACACAGCTCACTTGAACTGGTTCTTCATTTTGAGCCCTAAAAACTGCTTACTTTACGTAAACCATCCCATGCATTCATTAGGCTTCTGTTACTGGAGACTGGGCATGGTGAGTGCTCCCGGGAAACCCTCGCCAGGGGGAGGCCTGAGCTGGGCTGTGACTGGATCCTAGGAAATGCTGGGGAGGCTATGAGGGTTGTGGTCCCTATGGGTGTCAGTTTTGTAAGGAAGACTAATAGACGGGCTCCAGCGGCAAAATTTAGGGTGTTGGGCAGGAAACTGAGGACAAGGAGTCTCTATTATAGAGTCCCTGAAATGCTCCCAGTACCTCCTGTGGGGGCAAACATGGAAGCAAGATCTCTATGTAGAGAGGAGAAAATGGTGTGAAGAAAGGCATTTCAGATTCAGCAAGAGAGTTTACACAGGTTGAATTCGGGTTCACCTTGACAAGATGGGAACTAGGCTACCGGTGACAGAAAACTTTTTAAACTAGGGCATTATAGAGAGCTGGAGCAAAAGTTCATACGGTTTGGGTTGTTCCATCTTCTGGGATGAAGTCACAAGAACATGGCATCTTTTGAATATGGTACAGATATCATTCGGCAGAATCTTAACAGAAAACTGCAAAGACTAGAATGCCTACCTTGAAATTAAAATATTCATATAAAAGGTGCAGGAGAAACTTGTAGAAAAGAATTAGCGGGATACTGTAAACTCAGTAAACTATAAAGGAAAACCAAGTAGAAGAAAGAATTGTACTGTATGTTAGAGAAAAGGCAGTTTCATATGAAAGCGAAAAGTTAACCATGTCAAAAAGTAAGAGAGAATCCCTGTGGATTGGAATTCCAAGGTCAAATGGGAAAAGTACAGCACTAAGCCTGTATTACTGATCACCTGCCCACAGCGGTGATAGACTGTAACGTGGTGAAAGGCTATGAGAGCAGGAAACACTATCTAAATGTAGAACATGTTGATGATGGACGTGATGTCACGACTAGATAGCTAGACATCACTGACAACCGTGTCCTTGATTAGCTCCTCACAATTTGCTGGAAGAAAAGCAATTCTTAGCTTGATTCTGAGCACCGTCTACCACTGGCTTGTAACGTCCTTGTAGGGTCACAGGAACTAAACAGGCAAACTACTCCACCAAGAAAGAACAGCCACGCACCAATGCCCAGGCAACCAAGGAGTTCCCAGCCTGTCAAGCTTGTCTGCGTCCAAGCCAGGAGAGGTTTCCCATGAAAGAGGAGTTCAAAGAGCCGCCTGAATAAACAGCAATTAGTTTATTGCCATATATATACAACTATATGACGTTAGTTCTTTGAATTCAGTAGCATTTCAGATTATTTTATCCATGCATAAACAGAGAAGCCACTAGAACAGAATCCAGACACCCATCCTCTTCCCATAAACTCGAGAGGTATCACATCAAAAGCACGCCTTCTAAAAATGGTAATTTTGTGTAAAAGAAACAATAAACTGCGGTGTGGCACATTTGCCCGCTAAAAATGACAAAAAGATGCCAACAGAGAGCTTGACTGCCTAGCCAGTTCTCCTTGCAGTCACCTTTTTGCACTGGTACTCATTGAAAACTTCACAGGATTTTGTTTCTGAATTGCATATTCCTTCATATACATAGCATGCATGGGCACAGAGAGACAAACTCAACTACAGATTTTTATTCCATAGTGTGATGCAGCTAACGAAACTCTCAGTGATTTTACCAAGAGCCAGGATTTGGTCCTTAGGAAGATAAGAAAACTTAATATTAAGTGTTGCAATCTTCGTAAAAGATATTGTCACTATTCATTGATTTTCAGAACGAGCATCTCATAAGCAGTTGGATCTTTTGTTATGATAAGAAGTTCTGCTGATGCCTCAGGCTTTTTTGAGTTTCTTTCTACTTTATTTTCTTGTCTGGTAGAAAGATAAATGCTAAATGAACAAGGCAGTTTTAAAGTAATTTTCTTTCATTTTCATTTACAGGTTTTTGTAAGATTGCAGTTGCTGGGTGTAATTTCTAAAAACACAATAATTTGCATACATTAAGAAGGTGTGTGTGTGCAATATGTCATTACTCCTGTCTCCTGCATAGCTTTTCTATATGAAAAGAAATTCTGATTCAGAATTGTAAAAAACATCTATAAATACTGTAGAGAATTTAAATTAATAATACTTGGCAATTATTTCTTCTCTTGCAACATTAGCAATTGGGTCTTGTTCAGAACCTGTCTAATTCTGAGTGTAACTGAGACCCGCTGGAGCCAGAAAATATGTCATAAATTTTAACTCCATTTAACTGACAAGGAAACTAAGAACTGAAAAGTTTAAGAGACTTGTTACAGCTTTTCAAACTTTGTCTAAATTCAGAAAAATTTAGGCTTTTTAGAAGTCTTCAAACCCCCACACCATGTTCTTTTTGCCACAAAAAGGAGCTACTGAGCAGTTTTAAAGCCCTGCCAGCGCCAATCTCCTGACACATCACTGCTGCATGGTCTGGCCTGTGAGCCTATTTTGTGCATATTCACTTGTGTGAAAAAATAGCGAAGTAAATTGCATTTATTTAAGGACTGATCACATCAAATAGAGGGTTGAAGGTAAACCACAGATTTAGAAGGGAACAGTAAGTATAACCAGTGACATACATATCCGTTATAAACTTGAAAAAATACCAGCACAATGGATTTGTCCGTAGCTCCCATCTCTGCCTATGCTGTTTTATGGCTTGGCTGGCAATGCCATGAGCTTAGCAGAGGGCAGCGCTTTCACGGTGCTTTAATACTGCAACACCAAGACGAACCGCAGCCTCAGTTACCACCACAGCAATAGTTAACTTTATCTTCATTTTGCAAGCTCTATTCTTTTGGCCTCCTCTTAAAAACAAAGATGTCTATTGCCTTCAAGTCATTTTTTTAACCCGAGTGATGAGAATGTTTTGCAATTTTCCAAATTAAATCTCTCTAATGCCTTATAAAATGACATTGAAACTTTCTTCCACAGTTCCACTGGAAATTTCTTGCCTGACATACATCTCGGGTTGTTATTTACTTTGTTGCATGACTGCATCAGACTGATGGCTCACAGCAATCCTGTAAATCAAAAATTGCAATTGGCTGCGTCCTCCTCCTGTCGTTTTCAAATAATAACTGTCTGGCTTTAATCATATATGTTTATTTTTAAACAGTTGTAGGCTTCATGCAGGAATTATTAAATGAGGTTCTGTAGCTTGTGTTAAACAGGATGTCGGCTTTCTCATGCCTCCTGGCTTGAAAAGCTAATTCTATAAACCCGTATAACTCAGGGCCCATCTCTAATGGAGTTGCTTAGGAGGGGACTTGCCTTGATCAAGTTATTCCATAATTAGCCCCTGCAAAGTTCCTTGCCCCCTTTGCTAAAGCATCTAGTATAGCATTTTCAGAGGCACAATACTGGATTAATATTGATAACAAGAGCATTTGCACATGCTTGAGTGTCTTGCTCATAACACAGGGTGGTTTGAATTTGAATGCTTCTGCAGCAACAAGTAAACACCGAGGCAGATTAGAAAACAGACCTGCACTTAGGAACTTCATCACTGAAAGTAACATCTTTGTTACTGCATTAGTCACATCCTTCACAGAGCAAAGGACTATGAAACCTACTGGAATTTTCACACTGATGTGATCCAGACTCAGTCTCCTTCCAGATCATATTTAGTTCAGAGCCATTATACTATCAGCTGTATTCACTCATGATCACTTTTCAGCTGTGCTCCCTTGCGTTTCCTTACATGATCCCATTTTTCACTCTGGTTCATCTCTAATTCTTTTTCCTGGCTTTCATGGATGAACTCTTCTTTTATCTCTCATTGTTCTATTTGCTTGAAATAACAGGTCTAGCACTTAGATTTGTTTTTGCACTTACCATATCACAGAGCAGGATCTTCTCATTAATTACAGTCACTCTTCTGCAATTTTAGTCTTTGTTTTGGTTTGAACAACTGCCTAACTTTTAGTCACTTAACAAACCCCTTTTTACTTGACATTCACAAACATATTCTGGTATTTGCTTTTAGAAAGCACCTCTATACCCTTGTACATCTTAGAGGAATGTATACGAAGTGTTCAAGCTTTGACATTTCAGAAACCTTGGGAACACTTCTCGTTCCACTTCCCCTGCTCAGCTTTGAAAGAAACCCCCAAAAGAAAGATTTGCTGTTCTATGCAATGGAAAACTAGATCAACTAAAACTATTGACTTTTATCTTCATTAATTTAACATCTATTTTGTATCTGATTTCTGTGCCCTTGCACTGTAAGAAAGAGTAATGTAAGAACCCTGGTAAGCGCCCACATAATTAATTTTTGGTCTTTCAGCTAGAACTGTTACCAAAGTCACTTACCATTTTGATTTAATCTGCTTTTTCCCCACTATTTTTTAATACTCATTGCCTTAGCAGGCCAATTTTCACCCCTACCGTGGCAAGCTGGGGACTGGGCCACTGAGCTATAGCTCTGTGGCTACCAGGACTCACCCCTTTGCAGCACAGCATCAGCGAAACACACAAACGAGACAGCCCCTCACCTCATCACCAAACTCAAATGTACCTTCGGCCTGGAACACGCCAACAGATATTTTAGGTATCAGCTCTGGGGCTGTAAGGTAGAAAGAGCAAGCTTGCCCGTGACTGAAATGGCTATCAGAACACTTCTTGCTAATTAAGCCTTCTACGATCCACCAGCACACCCAGCCAGCTCCCTGCAACTCTCCTGCAATCCAAGGCAACCTTCTATGTAAGCTTTTAGGGTTTCTGCTGCCAGCTTTCCCGAGGGTGTGAAGAGCAGTACCCTGGCTCTACGTTATATGGTTAAGATAAAAGAGGAAAAACAGCCGTAGGCGAGGGCTGGCCTGCAAGTCCACCACATCGCTTCACCGGCCCATTTCACCGTGTGACGCTGCTCATCTCCAACAGCACCCATCATATACTCAGTAAAACTGTGCTCAAGCACCCTACAGCAGCTGCCGAGGGTCTTGCACATTCACGGACCTAAGCGTTCCCAGCTTCAGGTGGGAGACAGTAAAACCTCTAAATGCCTCCCATAATCAAATATTTCAAAGGCCGTAAGGATAGAAGAAAAACTTTTGCTCTGGAATACTGAAGACAATCTGATGGAAAAATACCCAACTCCTCTCTAAAATGCTGCTCTGCCGAAGGAATGTGGAACACCATTTTCTAGCTCTCCATACGGAGATGACCTCTTTATTACTTCTTATGCATTGCTCCGTTAGTCAGCTCTGCTCTTTCTGATTCTAACCCAGAGCGAAGAGTTCTGCAGACGCCTGCTAATTGTTGCAAAAAATTTTACAGTGCTGAAAATTATTTCTGGATCACTGCAATTGCCTGTCACTATGAGTAAAGCCATTACCTGCCACTATTTTTCATGGAACAAATCCGTACTCTATCATTAGTATGGTCTTGTATGAGGACAGAAGTACAGTGAATTTGCTGGCAATATTCTTAAAGCTGTTGGTCTAAAACTTGTATAGGGAATTTCTACAGGAAAAAAGAGCATCACTCCACTGTTACATGCTTTCAAAATCATCAGACACTGCAGGGTATCTGCAGTTTGGATCACTTTGTGAGTACCAAACAATTACAGGAAATACTGCTGACATATCTCCCTGTCAAGATTTAAAAGGGTAGATTTGTCTATAAACAATGTGCTAAAGTTTGTCACAAAAAATATAATTATTTCCAGTGCCAATCACTCTGTCTTCTTTCCTTAACCCTTTCTCTCCTCTTTTTATGTACATATATACAGATAGCTGCACACCCAGAGATGGCATCCTGCTATACATGGAATAGACGTGTCACCGATTTTGAAGAGCAATATATGAAGTGCCAGTTGGATGTAGCAGAATAATAAAATGTGCACTGCTGAAAGTTTCTTTCTGGTGCAGAAAATGATAAATAAAAGATGCATGTGGAGATCACTTGAGATAACCAAGACAGATAGATTAGATGTTACTGACAGAGCAGGCAGCCAAATTCATACTCTTAAGAGCTGGTGTGTTATTTTTCTAGAATACAGAGAAATAAGCAGTGGAGACACAGGAGTGACACGTGAAAGCCCATCACAGCGGGGTGTCTGCAGCTTGGAGCCTCCTGTGACCACTCATAGGCTGGAACTCTGAGCTGGACTTGGACAAACAAGCTGGAGTTACGAGCATGAAGAGATTATCCAAGCAATCAATGATGTTTTCCTCATGACAGTATTATAATCTGATCCTGAAAATATTTATTACCTACAGTATTATACAGTACCATGGGAAGAACAAAGTGGTTAATGTGACTACCCAAAGAAGTAAGTAGTGTATTTGGTATACGCGGGCAGGATCGCGGCATAACCAAGTTCCAACCTTAGGTTATATGAAGTATTTACAGGATAGAAGCCTCTGAATTTAATTTTGAAGTTGCAATAAAAGATGCCACTTCGACAGAGAACTTTGGTCTTTGTGAAGAAAAAAGAAAAAATCCTCAGAGCACAAAAAGTTTTCTTTTTGAGATACAATTTTAAAAATTATAATTCCCGAATTGTATGACTTCATTTTGAATACACCTTTCACATCTACCAATTCCTCATGGTTCTGCTCTCACGTAAGATGGACCTGCCAGAGAATATTTTATAAAGTTAATTTCTTAGTTTGTAAAATAATAGAAAGCAAAATTACAAATTTATAAAACCCACTTGAACTAAACATACTACTCTTCCTCACCCCCATGCCACCCTTGGATCACCAAACTCTCAAATCCTGATGGGAATTTTCACTACCAGCAGCTCAAAACAGCATTTTACTCCCTGGAAAAATGTTTACTAAATCCATGGAATGAATGAAGTGCATTTCATCAAGGGAACAGTAAAAAGAGGTTTTACGATAGTGACACTCAGCACTATGCAGACCATCGCAGATCATACGTACTTTCAAATCCCACCGAAGCTCATTAATTTTACTGACAGTCAGTCGACAGAACTCAAACTTTGTCAGTTTTTGTATTTTTCTCATTCCCTTCTTTCTGATTGTTTCTAGTTTTTGCCAAATCCTACCTAAGTGTTTGTACCATACCTTTCTCTTTTTTTTCATAGAATCATAGAATATTTTGGGTTGGAAGGGACCCCTAGAGGTCACCTAGTCCAACCCCCCTGCAGTGAGAGGGACACCTTTAACCAGGTCAGGTTGCTCGCAGCCCCGTCTTTCTTTTGAAACTAATCTTGTAGCAGCCCTTCCCTTAGGAGTTAAAAGTCTAAACCTGAATGATGAATAACGAATTACAGCTTGTTAGGTTGTTGTTCATTCAATCCACGTCTGAGTGCCAGAAACATCTCACTGAATTCCAGTCAATGGCTTTTTTTGCTATTCTCTGAAAAAGTCACAGAATCACAGAATGGCAAGGGTTGGAAGGGACCTCAGGAGATCATCTAGTCCAACCCCCCTGCTAGAGCAGGTTCACCTGCATGTTGCACAGGACACCATCCAGTCACTAAGATGCAGAATCGAACTCTGATTTTTCATCACTCCTTTTACACCAGTTGATGAATTGTTGATTCTGTGACAACAGAAGTTAAAACCATTACCAGGTTTCTAAACAGTCTTGTCCTTTGTGCTAGAATTTCAGGCTTTCAATAAGCTTGAGTTTTGTTAACTTCTCAGAGATGTTACGCTGCTGAGAAAACACGAAGTGCTTGAAGTTCTCAACATTAAAACAGACAAACAAGGGATTCCTGTTAAATACTGTTACAGCCATGACCATCCAGGATGATAAGCAGAGCTGCTTTTTCATCAGACCAACTAGAACAGCTGTAAAAACTAGAGGGGCTTTTGGGTACGCAAACCTTTCTGCGGGGCTGAAGTAGCAGTTAACTTTAAAGCTAAACACAAGTTAATTTGGTGCACACAAGGCCTTCTGAGAGGGGGATTTTCTAGTTTATAAAACATGCGAGCATTACTAGCAAGAGGGAGAGTTCCCAATATCCCTTTGTAAACCATTTATTTCCAGGTTAATCTTATTTCTGAAACAACCGGTCGTGATTTTCATGACCTCTTCATACCAGTTGTTAAATTGCACAGTACTACATGAGGCCGCACCACTGACTGACGTAGCCACATTATTGTATTTTCCTTATTATTCTCCAGCAAAGCCCGTATGTATCTCAGCGTCAGCTTTGCTCAGTGACTGCAGCAGTACACTGTGGCACCTTGTAGTAGAATCACTTGAAGATGTGATTTTTTTACAGCACGCTAGTGCAATGAATAAAGCTGAAATATGGACAAAAAAAAAGAAAGAGGCGTTCAGCTATGAGAAGAAATTAACTTTGTGACAGTGTTTTGGCTACAGAGGAAGGCCACTCAGCAAGGCTGGAGGAAAAGCCCGGTTCTGGAAATACAGAAATTACAGGATATAGTCTCTTCTCCTCAATTCTATTCTTCCCCTTGCAGCTAAGATTTAAAATGGTGAGGGAAATATAAGCTTGTGGAGGAATACATGCAATTGACTTAAACTTGAAGCTAAATTCAGTTCTGCTAATCCTCTGTTAGGTTCCCAACTGAGCCAAGAAAAGTAACTTTGGTTTGAGGTAAGGCAAGGCATATTTCATCTGCCAGCCCTTAGGCTTTGTATTTGTGGGCATGACAAAACCAGAAACATTTCCCTCCAGCTTTGGGGACTTAAGTTATAGATCAGAAACCCATTATGCTAATCTAAGTACCAAAAACAAATTTTTTAAAAAAAAAAGGCCTCAGGAGGTAACAATCCAGGTCCAACCTATCCCTGCTCCTGTGTTCACAGTAACCAGGAAACAGCTAATCTAATTGATTTCTAATAACAGCTCGGTTCCTACAGGCTGGCCAAGTGAGAACTGGTTATAATCACCGACTGCAGGAAGTGCTTACGCACTGCCCTGGCCCAAAGAAACGGCTTCAGCCAGACCAAAGATGTTTAGGTGTTTCTGGGTTAATATAAACATCTTTCTGACTCCCTCTGGAAACCGCAAATCATATTTTGAGAGTGCTGTTTTACAGAAATGACAAATGATCTCACATTCTGGAGAGGAGACTTCAAAGCTGGAAGCTTTCAGTACTTCAAAGTTTCTTCTCCAAGTCATTTAACTTTTCTCTGAGGTTCAGTACACTCCTCTGGCAAATGAAGATTATGATAATAACCTGTATCATCATGACTCTTCAAGTCTAAATTCATTAAAACTTATAAAATGCTTTGCAGTACTTAGGAGAAAAATGTTACAGAAACTGAAAGCATTTTTGCTATACGAATTAGCTGAAGAGTGAGACCTTTACAGAAGTATCATTCACGCTTTGAGGGGATTTCAGGTGGTTTTTAACTGTAGATTTTTTTTAAATCTGGAGACATTTTGGTTTACTTACTGCAACCAAAACATGCATAAAAGCATACTGAATGCACAGTGCCCATATAGCTCCCAAAACCATTGGCTTAGCTGGCCTCAGTTCTTCCCATTACGCCTGAAATTACCCAGCCGTACCGGGAAGGAGTAACTCAGACGTTGCCTTTATTCCTAAGGAAGTGCTGTGAAAATTCACATGCAGATTATACAGAGGAATCATGACTGGAGCTTCGTAGCTTGACAGCTCACAGTAACTGCTCAACAGGAATAAAGGATAAGGAGGGGAGCCGACAGGAATGCTGAGTGCATGGGAAGGAGCTAGAATTAAGGTGGGCAGAACGTAATTGTTTAAATTGGATTTTAGACAAGACAGCAGAGCTAACATGCCAGTAATGTAAGAAAACTGAGATGCAGGTACAGTAGATATTTTGATCACTATTAACTCACTTCACAGTTCTTGTAGGGTGATAGCACGATCTGTCACCTTGAAAAGAATTGTGAAGTTTTAATTGAGCATATTAAGGTCTCTTTATCCATCACTGGAGCAAAGGCTTCAGTGTTATACAGTCTAAGTGCATTCTCTGAATCCTTAATGGAAACACCCCTCAGTTTTTGAACCAAAGCTTCCATAAACAGTGCCTGAGCAGCAATTTGCTTGCTTTGATTCATGAAGAGGCACCCAGCCTGGAACACCAGCATCCCAGGATCAGCTGCTGGAAGGATTTACAGCACATCAGAAAGAGCCACACTAAGCAAAGTTACCCTAGCAAGGAGGAGCAGCACATGAGCAATAACCAGACACCATTGGAAATCACTCCATACTTAGAGAAGCACAAGAGTTTTGAGAGCTTCCAAGGCAGAGAGAGAAAGACAAGACCCAAACTTCTCCAGAGTGCCTCCGCCTACGCAAAAAGTTACAGACCAAAGCAGGATGATATGCAGTAATCCAAATAAAGTGAGCAAAGGGGAATGCATTAAAAAAATTAAGCTGTTGCCTCCTCCTTGGACCTATCAAGTAGGTTTTTTGCCAAAGTACAAATTCTCTACATGCCCTCTAGCTTCCAAACATCAGTGAGAGTTTTACTCTTCATCAGGCCGACACTTCCCAAGTTAATTATTTTGTCATGAATTTGTCTAATGAAATGTCCCAGCAGGCACTGCATCTTCCTCCTTGTCTCATGAAACAGGGACCTCACATGCTACCTATATTCTCCCTCGTGCCTAAGCGAACGCATATGTCTACTACACATGATATCTTAATCACTGGTACTTTCTGGAGAAAAGTTTCAACATCTGCTGTATCTTAATTATAACACCTCAAGGGACACCAGCTGACTTTCACAATAGTTAGCAAAGCCTTTCCTATTAGGAATTCTTTGGAGACCAAATCGTTCATCTTAACATTGCCACAACACAGCACGTGAAATACTCCAATGCAGCAAAGCAGCACAAGACCTATTTGCCTTCCAAGCCCTTCATGTAGGATTTACTTGCCAAGCCTACAACAGAGAGGTTAAATATCCCTCTGCAAAAAGATGAATTCCACCTCGAAAGAGGTGGAGTTGTTCAGGGAAGAGCAGGCCTTTGTCAGGTATAAATCATCACAACTCCGTTGTCATGGAGCTATGAGAATTTATCCCTGCTGAGGATCTGCTCCAGGATTTTGCGACTTTTATTGCTGTGTATGTATTGTAGTAGTGAAAGGTTGTCTGTCATGACGAAAGTGAGCGTAACACAATGATTTGTTTGTATTTATAACTCCTGTGTTTTTATATCTGACTCTTACTCATTGCTTTTTTTTTTTTTTTTTTTTTTTTTTTTTTTCTTTTCTAATCACATCTGCTCTTGCTACTTGCTGAGTCTGAAATCCCCCATTAAGAAGAACCGCCAGTCACAGCCTTTATCACTCTCTGCTGGCCCTGGGACACGTGCAGCTAATTACACGCACACCCCTCTGCCCTGGTTCACAGCTGAGAAAAGAGAAGTAGGGAGACTGTGTTAGTGACAATTTTAAAGAGAAACAGTGCTAGGATGAGATTAGACGATGTAAGTTCCTGGTCTGACTCCTGAGTTTACACGGCCAGATACCATCCCCTGACAAAGTGAGGAAGTGTTTCTTCTTGAAAATGATGCAAAGACATCATTACAGAGAATTAAGAATTCACCTTATAAAGTAAACAAAAAGTGAATAATTAAAACTTGTAACAACAGTTAGGAATAAGACTTTTTGAAGGGTTCCCCTTTAAAGGTTTATTTTTATGCTTTATTCAGTTGCACAACTCCACAGAATCACTTTTATATCATCGCTTGTAACAAGCAGGCTCAATTTTTGGGATGAGATTTGCAAAAACACCAAGAGATCTCTGAGTGTAAATCTCATGTCTTTCTGTGAGACTTGTGTTATTGTATCACTCATGTTTGCTTTGAAAATCACCTCCTTGAAGCCAGTGGGGTTTTCATTCTGATTTTGGCAATTAGGACAGTTAGTTAAACTGGCCCAAAGCCAAAGTGAAAATATTTTCCCTCCCCCTCCTTAGAGTCCCATATTATCATATGGAGATGAAATAAACTTGGTTTGCCTGGCTCTGACAAACTAGAAGCCAGCTTTCAAAGAATCAGTTTATCACAAGAGAGACTGCAGAGCCCGGTCGTGCGCTTTAATCACTTCTTTCACAGGTGTGAACACAGGCATTTCTCACATAGGCGTAAGAGGTAACTGATTAGTCTTGTCCTATCTCAGCCTGCTAAACCGATGATCACTGCTGATGCTCTAGATCACAGGATGTGCATTCTTTAAAGAACTTCAAAATCCGCAGTGAACTTTTCATTCTATGCCAAAGGACCTCAATCACTTTTGTCTCTGTTACCAACAACACATCCCAAAATTTTAAGGCAGCTATTTTGTTACTAACTGAAGATAAAGTGTATTTTTCCCCTCTGTGCAGTCGAAATGAATACCTGTGTTATGAATATGCTTAGAACCATTAAATCATAACCCTGAAACACAGGTTAGTTGTGAACGACAGAAAAGCCCAAAGGAAAGATTCAGCAGAATTTGTTTGTGGCAGACAAGTCTTATATGCCGAGTCTTGCATTTTAAAAGTGTATTTAAAAGTTACTTCCTTGCTATTAATTGTGTCCAGCCATTTCTACGAGAGCTGGAGAAAAGAGATGAACTGATGCCGGTATATTCACACAACCTGTGACCCTGCAGCTTTTCCCTTGGCTGTGTCCGTCACAGCTTCCCCCACCAGCCTGTGCTGGAATCAGATGGGGATCCGCTCTCCTCTCAGCTAGGTGATGTACACACTTCTCTGCACGCTTGCCTTTCTTGCTGGGAAACGCTGTAAAATACAGAGATTGTTGTGCTGGCTCCCCACACCACACTACATCAAGCATAAAGAATACCAAATGGCTTAAGCAGAGACATTGAATCACTCGGGGACTGGCCCAGTTGGGCTGAAAAATTTAAGAGCACCTCTCATATTCAAACATCTGAGCAAGGACTTAAGGATTTGGCCTACTGAGCTGGTGGGACAGAGACGTGTTCAGGATGCCACAAAGTCATTCCTCATGTGCTCCCTTTTCAGCGGTAGGCATTTCTGTGTATCAGCAGTCAATTCTTGATCTGTGTGACAGGAACTTTTTAACCCACACAGGTGTTTCAGACAAAAAAAAAAAAAGGAATCATCATTAACAAAAAATGTTCTTACAGCTTGAAACTGAGCATGCCTTATGAAAAACAGCATCTGAAACGTGAACCTCCTGCTCAGCAGAAAAAGGTAATGGCTTTGGGAGCCAGCACAGCATAGGAAGGCCAAAAGCTGTAATGAAAAAAGGTTTGATGGCTCCAAGGGCACTGAGGAAAGCACATTCTCCATCTGATATGGGGTGCGTGTGGGAGATTGGCCCTGGCTTCCCAGAAGAGCCCTCTCAGAGTGACATCCACCATCCAGAGAGAAGGGACTGAGGTTCAGCTTGGCCACATGCGGGGTTTCAACACTGCTGTACTCACACAACAGAAAATAGAGCTTTATAACTGTTCCGGGGCAGGGTGGACAGATGGGGAAAAAAGCTTCCTCTAATCTCCCACACTGAGCCTGAAAGCAGGGTTCGTGCACACCTGTATAAAGAAATGTGTAAAGAAACATATATTTCAGAAATCCCACCCTTTCTCTTATTTAGTAGGAAGTTGTACGGTATAAAGGATAACACCGTAGCTTGTGGATCGGTAACAGCAGGTATTATCCTAACTTCTGCCAGTGTCCTACTAGGTAGTCGTATATCAGTTTAGAGATTAAAAAACCAGTAATTACAATGATCAATTTTTTGCTCCTATAATGCAAGTCTAGGCCCATTCTAAATCAATTCCTACTTGAAGCAGAATATATTTTTAAGAAAAAAACAAGGAATCTTGATTTTTAAAAATCCAGACAGAGAATCCACAATGATTCTTTAAAAACTATTTCAATGGTTATTACCTTTATTATAAAATATGCACCTAGAGTCTACTGTTGCCTAAATTCCAACTTTACACCATTTTATTTTTTTAAAACTGCTATGTTGGAAAAGTTTTCCAGCGTCATATTCTGTGCCTTATATAGATACAGGTTGGGACAAATTATCTCTGCTTAAACTAAATAGGTTCAAGCCCTTGAGTATCTTGCTGCACAGAATGTCCCATCCGTTAATCATTCTCTAAGCATTCACCAACTCTTTATTCCTTTTCGAAACACAAATCTGAATCTTCAGATGTATGCCAGTATTTGGGAAGTTACCACATGGCTACTGACACAGACGTAGCATAACTTCACAGTTCCTCTTTGGAGTTTCTCTTTAGGCTGTTGGCCACTGCGGGAAAGTGAAATCCTATGTTAAACCAGTTATCTATTGTGATCTCCCCAAAACGTCTCAGTCATTATTTCTCAGGATACAGTCATTCATCCTGCAAATGATGAATTATTTATTCATATATATGAAAAAATACATATAGACAACTATATATGTATGCATATGGTATTACCTTCAGTTTTACTGAAGCATACATGATTTGTGGATCACTTCATAAGCTAACGTTATTTCCAAAGTCCCAAACTTTATTCCATCTACATAAGTTTACTGTTAATGATTTTTTAAATATTTTTTTTGGTCATTAAAAGCAATGGGAAACAGAGCATGGCCCAACAATTCCTAAGGGAACCTGTTAGATAATGATGCCTACTTTGCATATTAAGACTACCAGTTTTAGGTCCTTTTAATGTGCTGCCCAGTTGAATTTGCATTATGCTCATTTCTTAATCAAAGGTTGTGTGGTACCATGACAAATGCCCTATGAAAGGCCATTACATCAGCTCTACAACATTCATCGACCCAACCTCATCTATCGTAAGAAAGCTATTGAGTTAGTCTGACAAGATATATTTTCCATAAACCAACGAGAACTGCCATAAATTACATTATTCCTTATTATTACTTTACTAATAATGTCCCGTATCAGTCTTCCATTATTTTGCCAGGGATTGGCACCAGGCTGAAAGGCCTGTAATTACTAAGCCATGCCATTTAAAATTCTGGCACAGTATTTGCCTTCCCAGTGCTCTATCAATTAATAAAAAACAATATTAACAGTCCAGAGACATTCTTAAGCGGTTCCTTGAATACTCCCTGATGAACGTTATTGGAACTGCTGATCATAAAATGTCTTAACTTGAACAGTAGCTGTTGAACAACCTCCACAGTCAGTGATGAAATAAAAATAATTTCCCAATCCCTATCTCTACCTGTACGAAATACAGACCATAGCACTTCCAAAATGCTTTGAGATCAGTAGTTTAAAAACAGTTCATAAGAGCTAAGAATTTGAGTTTTTTAACTCCTCTGTATTGCAGTGTCTACAGCCATTAAGAGTATTCATACTTCAACAAAAATCCTTTCTTTTGCATTGAATAGGATCTGAGGTGCAAAGTACTCTTGTATCTTTTTCATGCTGGCTACCCAGAATTTATACAGCAACATTAAGCCTTTCTCTGCCAGAAAATCCCTTATGTAACTGTATGGAGTGACTCTAAATGGATGCTTTGCTGCATCCAGTAAATTCTCAAGGTTTGTTGAGTACAACAAATAGTGAAGCAGTTAATATGGTAAGAGGAATATGTCTCATCTATATTATCAGTAATCACAAGCAGATAAAATCTGATTAAAGAGCCAAAATTTTCACTCTGAGATCTGGAAAGCATTTTTGTACTCAAGAAAAAATGATTAGAAGAAAATCCTTGCAAATCCTCCTTTCATTTGAGGTCTAGCATGTTTTAGGTACTGGCCCTATGTAAACATTTTTAACAGTATTAAATATTTAAACCAGACTTTCATTAACTCTATATAGCAAGTATTCTATACCAGTAATTTTCAAGGTAGCTTAAAGGTAAATTGATGTGTTTACACATTGCACTTGCTGATGTAACGGCAATGTGGCGCAGACACACCAAAGCTAGCTCGAAACCAAAGCCAGCCTGGATACCGGCACCCATCCGGCCACAGACATCAAGAGCTTGGAGTAGGTAAATGCCTGCGTATTTATGCAGCTTCTAACACATGCTTTGGAACCCTCAGTGAGTTACATGCTGTTAAAATATTACTGGTATCTAAGAAAACCTGGATTTAAATTACCTAAGATGGTCAGCTGTGATCAGAGGTCTCACAGACCTAACTCTGGTGATGGGAAAACAAAGTCTTGAAAGTATTTAGGCAACTTAGTTGTTTTCAGAGTAACTGCACCTGATTAAATTCACCCTCAGATTCCCTGAGCACAGACTGAAGCAATCTCAGAAGCATTAAAGAGAACTTGTAAACAGGTACATAGTGCTTAGCATTAAAAATGGGGGAAAGAAAGGCCAGAAAGCTTACTTCTAATTACAGCAGAAATACTATAACAATTAATCAAACAAACAATTTAAGTATCTAGAAGATGATAAGGGGATAAGTAACCAGCAATGCAGACTGCTTTTTCTGTACAACGGGGTAACAGGCATTACAGACAGACAAAGATGACTTGATATTTTTAATAAGAACTTTATGGTATCATCATCAACAGCTGGGGGAAACATGGTCTAGAAAAATCACTGTTAGATGGCTGCTTAAGTCTACTCAGAAAACAGTTATTGATGATTCACTGTCAAACTAGAGGGCTTCCCAAGTGGCATTCCACAGAACAGCGTATAATTCAATATTTTGATTAATGATTTGGCTAAAGGAATAGAGAGCATATTTGTTAAATTTGCAGGCAACATGAAGCTGGAAAAGCTTATGAGAACAAGACAAAGATGTGATCTGAATTTAAAAATGTCCAAGGTGGAGAAATGCTTTTGAATAAGTAGGACACAAGTCAGTAAGTACAGCAGCAGATTTCTGCAGTTCGGTAGGACTAATCAACCACAAAAAAAACACAGTGGGCAAGTAAATGATTCGGGAATATCACCAAAGGTGATCACAAGATCACAAAAGTAGATCAAAAGCTGAACAGGACTCAACAGCATCACAGTGTTGCAACACCATATGGGGGGATGTATAAACAGAAATACTGCGTCTAATACACATGAAGAAAATTTTCTGGTCTACTGAAAAAGAGTAGAGTAGTTTACTTGTCTGGTCTGGGCCATTACTGAAGCAAACCGGTCTAAGAAAAATAGTAAGAAAGATGATCAAGATGTAGGAAACCCAACCTATGGGACAAGGTTTAAGGAACTGGGATTGCTTAGTCCAGAAAAGAGAAAATTGAGGGAGATGAAACAATTTTCTTAACGTGAGCAAAGCAGCTACAAAGGGAAAGGGAATGCATCCTTCTCTGCATCAATTTTGGCTAAAGCAAAATGAAAAAAGGGCATAAAGTTCAGCAATGCATATTTAAGGTCAGTAGTAAAAGCTTTCAAATAGTAGTGTAGTTAAGCACTGGAGCTGATTATCCTGGGGGCTGTGGACTTTGCACATTTTGAGACTTGCAGTAGGAGGCTACAGAATCAACCCTCATACACTTATGCTAGCACAGGTGTACGCTTGGAGGTTCTACATCTTCCACAAAACTTTTTTCTGCTCGATAAATGAGGAATGGTTGATTTACAAGCCTGCAATGCTTAGGCAGATGAGGGACTCTCTTTCAATGGCGTCAGTGAAAAGTTTGTGTTTACTTCAGCAGAAGCATGCCAGGGTCCAAATTCAGGAAAACTTAGGAGCATTGGCCATTTGGCCATTGAAATGTAGTTTTCTTGGAATCTGCAACCAGGTACATGGGGAAAGAGGAAAGACATTCTTTCTCCTCATTTCTTTGTCTAAATAGGCAGAAGATCCTTTTTGTCTAAGGCATTTATTTCTGTGTGGAGAATATAGTTACTACACATCGAAAACAGCCCCTCTGCAAACACCAAAAATCTCCTCCTCTAGGAAAGGGAATATACGGCTGGTCAAAGAACGGTACCTGTGGTGCTAACAAATACAACCACACAGGATAAAGGCAGGACAGATCTCCTAGAAAGCCGTTTCCAGTTCCAGGACTGGATGCAAGTGATATGTTAATGGCTAACCAGGACTTGCTGCCTCCCTCCAAGAGGCCACGTGTCGCAGCACTAGCTGGCGCTGAACGCAGTGCGAGTGTACGTGAAGCGCCCGCGCAGAGCCCACCTTTCCCAAGGGAGACACAATTTCTCCACAGCCCTTGTTTCTGAGACGGGCAGGAGTGGCACAGGCCTTAGTAGCAGTAACCTTCTCCCACCACATAGCACATACCGGTACCGTGCTAGCAGGGACGCAGCTGGACCGCTCCCTCCTCTGCCCACTCACGGCACTTACCCCGTACATGCAACAAGGGGCATGCTACGTGTAGATCAGGGTAACAACGGAAGCTTCTGCTGAGATAGGACTGCGAGGTTTGTAATTACGCTGGTTATAATCTGGAATGACACTGTATTTTTCTACATTCAGTCGACAGCTCTAGGCTAGTATTTACTGACAGGCACAGAGTTACAGGTGAAAAAACTGGTGCGACTCCAACATAAAGAATTGTCTTGTTAGTATTCTACTCAGGCTATTTACAATCTAATTGCTATTTGTTACTGTGACTTGCGGTTTCTGTGTTGAGTCTTGTTAATTAAATGTTTCATATGCATCATTAGCAAAACTTTTAACTTTCTAAAATTAATTTAGGATTGCGTGCTGCTCAAATTTATTATTCATCAAAGTATGTAAAGCACCTTAAACACCTCCTTCACATGCATTCCCTAAACCCGTATAAACCATGTTAGCATACAAAAGCATCGTGTAAATACACATAATGTAATTAGTGCTTTCATTGATGTGTGGTTTACCGTTCGTACCTTACAACCACAACTAGTAAACAAAGTATAAAGTGGAATTAGAATCTGTCAGAACTAACAATATTAGAAATTCTTAATTCTATGTTATTAATAAGATTTAAGATTATTAATACATGAACAACTGAATTTAATTTTCACAGTTTTTGCGCCTCACTTGAGTCTAACAATAAGCCAGGTTATTTCTGGTAGTTCATTTTTAATCACCTCCATGTTTTCAGAAATTAGGCCAATTATTTTATAGTTAGCAGAAAATATTATTCATGAAAATATTTATTGGTATTAATGTTTGTAAAGGCCTACTTCTTGATAAAATGCAGGCGTTAGGCCTAAACGAACCTAAAGAGTTTCCATGTATGCAAATGACTTATTATCTCCATGGTTACATGAGCTAATAGACTGATGTTTTATATAAGGTATATGCACCAGAACATTGATCTGCTATTGAACAAAGTAGCAAATCTGAGTCTTTGTGACCAAACACACGCTATCCTCAGATGCTGGCAGCACGACCCATCGTCACACCTGAGAAACACCAAAAGATTCAGAGAGCTCCCAGAAGCGCGGTGGAGTGATGGAGACGACAACCTGCCGTGCCTGCAGAGGTCCCAGCTCCCCAAAGTGCTCTCTCCAAGTCTGG
>NW_009260358.1:160516-163798 GCF_000687185.1 Egretta garzetta | reverse complement strand
AAATGCACCCCATCACAGTCAACGGCTGCCTCCGATGCCACTAATCGCCACCCTCAATTTGCATTTAGAACTCTTCCACTGAGCACCTCGCTGCGCACAACTTACAGCTACAGAAACTCATTTTCCTTCAAGTTACCTACTGCCCACCTTCAGAAAAGCGCCCCTCTTAAGGAAGAGTGCCTAGCTACATGTTTCACACGGAGTATAGATTCGCTTTTCTGACTTGGAATGTGCAGGTCTGTTTATCGTTGCATGATTTCCCTAATAAAAATCATGACTTGCCCTTACCGTGTGGTTTCTTGGCATGGAAACCACAGATTTTGCCATCCCCATCGCTTTGCTACCGAATAGGCTATGATAACTGTTATTAACGTGGAGTCCATGCGTGTTGTCTTGTGCGCTTTCAGAGTCAAGTGATTTAAAATTACATTTGCAGGATGACATAAATATCAGTAAGGCCTAAAGGAATTAAATATCTACTGCTACTGAAAATCAACAGGCCTCCCAGTGGGAGTTAAATGTCAGGTTTTTGACAGTAACTAGGTAGCTGCCAGATTCTCCAAAACCACCTTGTGCACTTCTGCGTTTCTGAAAATGCCCCTGCGCTCCCGTCGCTATCTCTAGGCTTCCTAACAGTCCTAACTGACCCAGAAATGTATCTGAAAACAAATTGTGAGCATTTATTTGTAAAATAAAGGATTTTTATTTGACTTTTTGCAAAATTTCCCCTGGCAATTCAATATTAATTAAAATCTGTTGAGCCATATGGTGACTCTTCTTTTTCTTAACAAACATTATGACTTTCATATTTTCTACCATGATTTTCCCCATTTTTGCCATAACAAACAACAAAGCTCAGAGAGCTCATAGCACACAGGCATCACTGCTCCACACGCTAATGCAGCCACACAGACAGACCGAAAGGGACCACAACAGAAAAATGTTTTTAAAGCATTTCAGGCAAGCGACCCTTGTGCGATTAACCATGCCCTGTAACAGAACAGACCTTCACGTTCACAAATAGAGCAGAGCCACAAACAGCATGGGTCCTGGCGCTCCCCTTTTTCTAAGCTGGAAAGAACTTGCCTTTCTATTTATATTTACGTTACAGAATCGCACGTTAATGCTTTCTGTCCCACCCACCACTGCATTTTGGAAACTGTACTATAACTGAGCAATAAATACCATGCGCTGATTCCAGGTTAGAACTAGGGAGAGAAACAACCTTGCCGAAGCTGCTTCTAGGGAAGAGCTAGAGCAAAGGCGGAGATCGCACTCGTGGAAGCACAGCACTCTGGGTGCGTGTGAGCGTGGCCTGCGCTAAAAGATATTTAAAGAACAGCTCCTTAAGAAGAAACCACTGCCGTCCCTCTATCTGCGCATACATCTCCGTCTCTCCGCTGCACCGACTGCTGCTTTGCCAGCCTCCTTACTGACTGGATCCAAGCAATGTAGCCCCCCTGCTGAGGAAAAAGGCAAAAGCTGGATCTGCTGGCTTTACTGGATCTGCCAGATCCTACCAAATTGTGGCATCAGTACGGCATCAGTATGCCATTGCATCGCCCGATTGCAAAACAAATCCACCTGCTTCCGATGCATTAAGACAAGTATCTATTCCAGCACACACTATACTACAAAATCTCGTATCTAGCATTCAGATCTTGTCAAATTCTACCAATTTTTGTCCCTCACCCACAAATAACACGGCATGAATAATCATTCCTGAATGAAGAATTCTTCTACTATAAGTGTACTTTTTCCTAGCGGGTAGGAAAAATTTAAGTCACGATGCGTATACTTAGATGTAGAAAAAAATAGATATGGCTATGTACTGGCATTGATAAATTTACCCCAGCTTCCTCCCTGAGAAAAACAAGAGTACTTAAAACAAGAACAACAAAAAAGTTGTTTTCTCATGTCTTAAAAACATTCAGCTACTACAGAAAACTTGCACAGTAAGCCAGGAAAGGATAAACTGGATCCACTGGAGCCAGAGTGAGAAAGTGCACCTTCAAGATTACGAAAAGTGTAAGAGCCTAATGCCTCTCTGTTCAACAAATGGCAAAGACACCAAAGCTCCAAGTTTAAACAGGACTTGCTTTATTTCACTCAGACCTAAACTTCCTTCTAAATCAAGCGTGAAGGCAGCATTTTTATATCTGAAAAAAATCTATACTCCATATTTTATATCTTAAGTGAAACCACAATAATTCAAATCTGTCATTTTCACCTGTGGAAGCGCACTCACCTTTTGTATTACCCAGTGAAACCTCACAGCGAGATACGTCTGAAATGTATGGACAATCCCAAAGAAGATTTTAAGCTCATCAGCTCTTAATTGAGGTTTTTCAAAGCAGCTTAAGGGATTTAGACAAAAAATATTCATTTCTTATTTCCTTTTATCACCAATACACGGCTCAACTCCTAGGCTGTTCTGAAAGTCTCAGTAAGCTGGATACATATTCATTGGCTGTAAGAAAACTGTCACTTTTGCTACCAATTGAAAAATTAAAACTCTCAAGCTTAAGTGAAAAAAATAATTGCCTAGATTTTGCTGGTGCCATCACTGATGACTTTACGAACTCGTGCTCCGCAAAACCCCATTTTTTTAGCTGAATAGGAGCACTTCAAAAAGGCCTATTTAGTCAGCTGAAACGAGAGCTGCGATGATACAAATGTGCTGGTTTCAGGAATAAGGAATGTATTTTGCTTTGCTCTGGTACTGGAACATGCTTAGGGTTGGATTGCTCCAGTCAATCAAAAGCATCGTAAAGTTTTGTGTAGTTTAATAGTAAGACTTGAGAGCTCAGAGCCAAGAAATTACACAATCCAGCAAATTCCAAGGCGCTGGATGTTTTCTGTGCTACTGAATATAGATTCACTGGGTGGGACAGAAATTTGCAATGAAATTGCAGCAGCTGCTCTTTTTACTCGGTTAGAAGTTTAAGGTTTGAGGTGGAGGAGAGGAGAAAAAAGCTGGATCCAAGAGGATGCGGGTGTCGCTTGCAGGATTTAGCAGGCCTGTTGTGCCACTTTACAGGATCAGAATTTTGCACGTACAGGCGATTGCCAGATTTTCTTTTTCTATGCGACACTATCTTTGGTAAGTGTTGAAAAACATCAGCAAGCAACGCTACCAAGCAAGGCTCTCCTGGTCTTTTCTGTGAACCGCAACACATCACGCTTGCTCTTCATAACACGGAGCGCAAGGTAGGGCCCGGCCCAAGCACGTTACTGAAATTTGGTCTAATTACGACCGCAGCCTGGTCGTCCCTCCCTCTC
>NW_009260358.1:149076-159571 GCF_000687185.1 Egretta garzetta | reverse complement strand
TGTCAACTTTAGAACTAGGTGAAGTTTTGTATGTATTTATGCCTTTATAATGCCTGCGTGCTCAGATTCAAGGGAGCATTCCAGGGCAAACGTTCTTAGGGCATGCTTTAAATGACACATGCCTCCTGCCATCCTCTTGATGCATCTCTTCCTGTATGTCAAGTGAAGGGCAAACAATAAGGGAAAAGACAGAGCACTTGCTTTGCAAAATCTGCAAAGATTTCATGCCACGCTAAAGCCGTCGATTTGCACAGTGTGTTGTGTTTAAAGGTGAGGGATTTCTATTCTTCCCTCCCAGCACGGGATGAGGATTGATTGTGCTAAGCCCCGGAATGACTTTGTAGAATGAATTCAAACACATGTCTAAGTGACTTCAATATTTTAGGCAGAAACCTTGTCTCGTGATCCTATTGATCCACATCGCCGTAGCAGAAAATGCCTCTTCCCAATAAAAACATACGAGTGCCTTGGCCGTGATGACTTTAACCTTGACTCCCGCTCTCCTTTGCATGGCTCTTCCTTGGAAAGCCAAGTCTGTTTTGAAGGAGGAGGAAATGCCAAAGTGGAGTAAAGGTTTACAGCGATCTTCCAAATTAATTTCTTTGCTTTTGGACCCAGTCTGGCTTTGTGTTCACCGCCAGGAATGATCAAGTGCTTTTATCACGTACAGCGGCACCAGCCTTGCACGTAGTGGTGTCAGTACTAAGGCGGTTCACAGAGAAACTGCAGGCTTCCGAAGTGCAAGCCGACCACTCGGGCTTGGTGTGATTCTGCACGGCACTTGAAAACCTGCTGAATGGTCAGCAGGGACGTTAAACTTCAGCCAGCGTCAAACACGGGGTGGTGAACGATAAGTGTGAGTGAAGCGAGGGCTCTGATTCAGCACTCTCTGCTTTCCCAAACTGAATGGCAGCAGTTGCTCGTTCACGTTTGTGTTACCTGAGCTCCACGACGATAAATAATGTGTCATGATATCACTTGTGACAGGGGAGCAAACAGGTTTTAACACGAGATGCAGTCAGTGGAAGGAGTGCAGGTATTGTGGTTTGTTTCTGGCGATAAGGTTAAAGTTTATGGTTTTTGTTTTATGGTAACACAGCCAACCCTATAACTAATACCGAATTGGGCATTGGCAAACAGGTATTCATACCCTTAAGCAAGCAGAAGTTCTTTGCTATGAGTAATGTATTGCAAGGTTTCCACAAATGTACAATGCTTTTTAAAAGGAGACGTAATGGAGGTGTCTGGCAGCACTGTAAATTTTCTGAGTCATTAAAAGGTTGAAATCGAATTTGGGATAGAAAAATTGGGCCAAAACATACAAATATGTTATGACTGACATCCTTTACATTTTTTTCTTTCAAAATATTTTTATTTTTCTAGCCCAAATGTAATCAAATTCTAACCAATTTATCTTAAAAAGTTTGCTGAATTAAAAATACTGTTCATATTGAGTACACTTGCCGTTGTTAAAAATAAAAACCCACCTGAGTTCATCAACCAAACTTTTTAATATATTTCTGTCCTAAGAGGGAGCATTAATATTCTTGAGGTAACACCTGAAGAAGCCTAAAGCATTAGGAGAGATTTGCATGCTTACTATATCCTTAATTAGAGCCCTTGAGTCAGACAAAGACAATAAAGCGCTAATTTCTTTGCAATGAAATGAACCACTGCAATGCTTATTAAACCATGTTGGAGCACAAACTGTCGAAGTTACCACACAAGAACAGCATCAAACCCCATGCTAACAGAAATGTAGGCACGTTCTAAGCATTGCGGGTCCGTCCTTGCTAGCTCCAAGACTAACTGAGGAAAACTATGTGCAGTTACCTGCCAGTCTAAAATAAGGTGAGCCATAAAACCACCCAAACTTGGGTGCATTAAGTCAGGCACCTAAGTCAGTACCTGGACTCCTAAACAAAAGCAGTCGTGTTTTTAAAGACACCGAGCACGCACAGAGCTTCCTCTTCTTTACATGAAACTACAGCGTGTTGGGCTGGACCCCGCCTGGGTGCTTAAGCATCTGACTTCATACACCCAAACTCAAAGTGCTGTGCCAATATATAGTGCCTGATCCTAGGCTCTCTGAGAGAAAAGCTCTCCTGAAGTTACTGTGATCAAATGTAGGATCTGATTTGGAATGCCAGTCATCGATTCCCTTTTTCCTAGCGTTTTGTTCTCAGATGTAAAATCTGCAGAAGTAATTCCTTAGTCCAATTACTTTAAAAGATGTTTAGAGAGCCAGTGCTTTCCTAATAACCTGCTGTAACTCAGCTAATTCTTAGAAGACTTCTGCAGGGTGAGAACATTAACAACTGTAACAACGCATAGTTATGGAAATTGAGAATTCACCTGCCTTGAACAGGCATGAAGCGTTATCAGCTTCAGTGGGGGATTTCTGGCTGAGCTCGGTACATTCTGCAGGTGTAGATGAAATACACTTTCTGTTTAAGCACTGCTGAAGTCCAGCAAGCACCTAAAGCACTTTACTACATCAGGCCATAGTAAGTGTATCTCTTCTTATCTTTTAGTTTATAGTATAGATTGGTTTGTATTTCCTTCTGAATCCCAGAACATCACTTAGTTTATTTCACAGACCTAGGTTTAGAATTCCCTCTCACTGTTTTGTAAATGAATCCTCACAACACAGAAATACTAGAGAAGTCCTAAGCAAAAATTCCAAAGACAGTAAAAAAAAAAAAAAATCTAGAAAGAAGGCATGTTACTCATTCCACCGCTGTCTTTACGTAGGTAAATGGGGAGCTTTTGTGCTACCGCACGCTTTCACATAAAGTGCTAGCAGGAAGGCGAAGAGGCCTTCCTCAGAGCCAGCACCACAAAGAAACAGGCGGCAGAGCGATACAGTGCCCCGGGAGCGCTTTCTAAGCTATTTCACTGTCATACTAAGCATAAGCAGTTAATTTAGCCCTATTTACCAACCCGTTTGGTTTACACAGTAACCGTCTAAAACACAAAGAGGGGCTGGCGTAGGTTCTAAGGCACGGAGCTACCTCCCAAAGCCTGAGCCTTTAAGGTGGGGCTTTTGCATGAGAAAAGAGAACTTCAGATGAGGTGCGCAGACTGTTTGCCTACATACAGCTTCAGTTATGTAAGAAATCCCGTCTAATTCAGTAAACTTAGGCTCCGACAGGATAAAAGCTGATGGTTACAGGAGCACACCCTGGGATTACACAGGTACGGCAGAAGAAGCGAGTCTAAATGCTAAACGGTACAGGTGAAAGAGTATTTCTCTCTCAGGCCAACGTGTGCAGCCCAGTGTGTGCTGTTTTCCATCTTCTTCAAGGAAACAGTAGCAGGCCAGATGGAAGCAGAACATAAGCTGAGTTCATCCCACAGTCTCTGTTCTAAAACGTCTATCATTTTAACAACTAACAAGACGACATTTTAAAGTCTTTACCTTACAAAGTCTATTATATACCTGGTACCAGTCCCTCCCATTGACTTTTATGAGAGTTCTGTAAATGGATGGAGGGTAAATTACCACTATAGAATGGGATTTTCCGCAGCATTTGGCTTCCTAGGAAATTCAAAATAAATGCTTTAAAAACTGTTTGCCTTGATGCTGTATATAGCCGGCTTTCTCCAGCACAAATGCTTGAACAGAAGAAGTGCTTTGCCAAATGTTGGCATGGGATTTTATGGATAGCAGTGTTATGTTTCGAGATGGCTTAATTTAGACAAAGCAGAAATCTTGACCACACATGGCTATCAGAGTTCCTCTGGCATTTTTTTCGCAAGAACAGGCTTGTTAGTCACGACGTCTTGGCCAAGTTCCAGATCAGATAGTTAGTCTCCTAAACTTTTAATTGCATAGGCAGTCAACTTCATGCCCTTATTTGTTGTGTTCTGTATTATTAAAGATATTTAACATTGTACCATTGGCATTTCATATTTACATGAAATGATCCGTGTTAATCATTCACATTTCAGTAAGATTTTAGTCATCAAACGCATACCTATAGGATTGTAGTGGGTCTACAGAAAAACAACTATATACACATGAAAATTTCTTGCAAGATGAAACCACAAAGGCTTCAAATGTTTTACTGCGCCTGAAAAGTGTTGTTAAATATTTCAGAAGTTAGGAAGGACCTTTCTGAGGTGATTTCCCAACACTTCAGACGCAGCTAACTCAGCTGAGAGAAGTGAAGCAGAACTGTCTCAAGATTAGCTGCAGATGCAAGTCCCATCTTTGCTTATTTGGTAACCTATTAAAAATAGTGTCATAGTGTTGGTTACACTGCCACCTAAAATAAATAAAACCCAAGCTATTCATCAATTATGAATTAAAAAAAAAGTAATCCCTCAGCTATGCATTTTGTACATGAATAAAACAGCCCACAAAGAATATGCACAACATAAAATTGAATTCAATGCTAAATTGAATCTTTGTTCAGCTGTTAAGGTCAACATAAACTTAATAACTTCAGGCTACAAAATTCTAAAAATCTGGGCACGTAGCTGGAATGCTAATGATCCCTAGTGCTACCGATGAATCATAACTCCTAGCCTAGCTGAAATTCCATTATGATAAACTGATAATTTTTCATTATTACAGGCCTTTTCTGAAATTACTCACAATACCAGGGCAGTGTTTATGGTGGTATGTTTTCCATTTTGTCTTGATATTTTCCAGTTATTCACTAGCAGCTTTTCAAATTTTGAACAGCAGATTATGAACTTCTTATAAATGAAACAAGCTAAAAATAATGAGCTTGCTTTCATTGAAAGAAGTTCATTCAGAGAAAGTAGGTGATATACTGCTTTTGGCTAAGACGCATACTGAAACTGTACAAATTGTGAGTATTTGTAATGCTGGTATGGAGAAGCGTTCCTTGAAGCTGTTAGGCAGTTTCACAAGAACCTAGCAGAAAAATCTTGCAAAGGCTCAGAAACTCTTGGCACGCAGCGTTATTTTGCTCGATGCAAATTAAGAGAAACTCTTACTAACTAAGTGAGGATCCATCCCTCTATTCTGGAATTAAGTTCATTCAAAACATAGAAAAATGATAGTCCCTAGCACTGTCATTTATATAAATACATTTGTCTAAGTCCAGTATCTAGCTTTCACAAAGGAGGCACTGTTTACTCAAGAAATCATGCTGTATTTTTTTTTTAAAATCTACCAGTATTGTCACCTTTTCTGACAGCATGATGCAGTTCCTAGTCTTTACGCATCTAGAAACCTGGATTTTACCCCCAGCTTCATCATACAGCTTTCATCAAGCCCAGTCACCTTTCCACGCATCCACTTTGCCCCACCTGCGTTGTCTACTCCGATTACCGAGCATGCGTGCTAAGCCTGAATAGCAGTTCTCTTTTTTTTTTTTTTTTAAATCATGTTCTCAAATAGCCTGAAATGCACCTGCACAACTACTAAACCCAAGGATTAATGATCAATAGCAAAACACTCAGTTGCACAAAGACCTACAGAGAAAGAGAGTCTGTTTTCATGACTTGGGTTATACTTGTTTGAAAATTTAGACTTACGCATGTTTGAAAACTAATTGTTTTAATGGGACCTGCTGTTAATAGAGAAAAAGGCAGGCCAGTAGTCTCAGAATGGAAAATGCAGATGAAACTGCTATGCAAAGGAAGAGGCCAAAAAGTTGGGACAAAGTCCACAAACTAGATTAGGAGGAAATATCCAAGTAGGACAAGGTGCAGGAAAGGATGGGAAAGATACGATAACCACATACAGAAATTTAGAGTTCCCTTTAGGAAATGCAGTCTCAAACATTCATTTGTTGAAAATAATTCCTAATTTATAATAACCTCATTTCTAAGTAATCTGATTCTCCAGAAACTTTAAAAAAAGGGGGTTGATGTTTAAACCAGCTCTGTTTAAACCCATCCATCTAGTTTAATTCGCTACCCTTTTTGCAATAGTTAGAATTGAAAATGGTAAAAACATTGGAATATTACTTAGAATTAATCCAACCAACTTGTTTTTCTTTATATACCCAGCACAGGAAGCATCTACTAGTTGTTTGTGCCACCCAATGTAGGTTTGCACAGTCTATTTCAGAAATAGCTGATACTGCAAAACTGAGAGAAGTCATTTTCTTCCAAGTCAGGTGTCATGACATGTAAACTAGGAGGTGACTTTTGGTAGTTAGGCATTTTCATCCTTGTCCAATAACATTACTAACAAAATGCCTAAGGATCATAAAAACTATAGTCAGCAAATTCTTCTACCAGGTTACACTTATTATGAACGCCACAGTATTTCATTGCTTTCTTATCAGGCTTTTGAAATCCTGAGTCATTGGTACATGAGCTTCACTTCCAGTCCTTTATTTGCATATAAATAAAGTAAAAGTCTAAAATACCAAGTAATTGAAACATGTTATACTGAATGGAAAAAAACCATGTCTCATCAGATTACGTATCCCCATAAATAGAAAACACAAACCAAAGTTTGCACGATCAGTCACATGCCTCAGTATTACTGCAGTTCCTCCCAAACATTTTTCATTGAACTTCCATCGGGTTGGCACAATAGATGTGAGCCCCAAGTTTCCTTCCTCCACTTCTCTATGGCCTACCAAGACGCTCAGACACATTTGCCAGTGTTTCTTCTCTCACTCTGACCTGTTTGTTCATTTTCTTATCCTTATCTGGGTTCAAAGGCTCTCTCAAACTGTTTCACCTCCTACCACATTTGCTCTGCAGTTTCATTTACGCTGCCTACAGTAGGGCAGCCAAGCTCACCCCTGTCATGACTGCATGCTACGTGCAATGGGGTCTGGGTCACCTCTCAGCAGCACTTGGTCACAAGGCAAAAAGGTTCCACAGTGAAGTTTACTGCCACAAGTAGAAAGAAGCAAGCTGATGGCTGAGGACTTTTCTGCCAGCAGAGCTCACCGCTCGCAAACTAGATCTAGATTAGGAGACGGTAGGGGACCACTAAGAAGAATAAAGTAGCTGGCTTGAAAAGAGCAACTTGACTTTTTGCCTACAGCCACCACAACACGTTTGTAGGGTAGATCAATGTCCACGAACTCTCTTTCCTCACACACTTACCTATTTCGGCAATCCCTAGAAAAAAATCATCACACTACTGTCTTTGTGGCTTTCTCTGTGTAATATGGAACACTACTGCCTCGCGTTCACTTGTCTTAGAGCAGTCTACTGGCTTCTGGTAACTTGCCACTGTTAATTTCATATCAGTCCCTTAAAACGCCTCTTGTCCTAATAGGGATGTTGAATATAATAGAAGTTTCATGAATACAAATGTCTTTAGACAGCATTTTTCAATTAACATACAAAATAACAGCTATGCATTTAGAATCTGTCAGTATAATAACAAAAGCATACGTGATAAGGAAAGTACTGCGCAATGGATGCAGACAAACAATCGTGATTACATTAAGACTGTTGTCTGTTATAAGATAGATAAAAGAAATTCAAATACTCTTACCCACTAACATTTAGAAATGACAACTTCAGAATGATTTTGACATGCATTTATTTTAGGACCAGTCAAATTTTTTCTTTGTATTTTTTTTCCTTAGATCAGTCATTTGGCTTTATAGACTAGTTTTCAAAAGCTGAAGAAACAAACTTTAAAATTTGCCTTACCAACATTAGAGCCAGCTGTATCTATCTTTACATGAGTGAATGTAAGTGAAAATTATACTGTGTAAATTAGAGAATAATAATTGGCTTCCAAGCCCTTTTTTGTTAACCCTGGTCTTCCTAGTGTCACCAGTTGGGTTCCAAAGTTACAGTGCCAAGTAGAGACTACAGCACATCCTCAATAGGAGCAGAAGCTGTTATGAGCTGCATTTTCTAACTGATGCTTGTATCAAGAAAAAGGTTCAGGAACTCTTACTTGCTGTTCATTAAAAGTCAGTTGACAGGTAACACTTGCCTGTTCAAGCCTACCCTGGAATATAGAGATCTGTTGCTCAATAAATAACACTGAATATTCAAGTTTAATTTCACAGAATTTACTAAGGTCAAGTTTGCAGATATTAATGTAAGGATAAGCAACGGCTATAATAAATGGAAGTTTTTTCAGTATTTTTGAGTATTATGTAAAACTGAGAGAAAACATCACATTTTGATGCCATGGTAGTCTGGCAGAGCTTTTTAAAATCCAGGGGAGTATCCCCTAATAGGAAAATCTGGGAGAAAAGTCAGTATCTGGTATTTTACACAGAAGAACAGATGAATATTATTTACGTGAAGTAGGAGGATGGCCTTAGTCTGCACTAAGGCCTTGGAAACTATTGTCATAGAAATGATGATAGTAATGTCACAGAAGTGATTAATGAAATAGTAAGACGTGTAGCTCGACATGTGTCTCATCAAAGTGACAACTTACTTCTGCTGTCATTCACTGAAGTTTAACAAAGATGATAATTTTCCAGTTACAAGCTTCAGATGTAGACGAGATCTTTTATCTTTTGCTATTTGCCATCTAACACTCCTTCCAAGAACCAGGACAATTTTAAGAAGGTTCTGAAGAAGGAATACAAGGAAGAGTGACCAGCAGTAGTAAGTAAAGAAACCACACACCCAAAACCAAACAAAAACAACAAACGAAAACCCAAAACATAAAAAACCTCTCAAAACAAGAATGACAACAGAAGGTTAGAGGAGAATTGTATTATCTCTAGTTTGTTAGATAAAAGAAGAGAGGAAAATGATGATGCACAACAGAGGAAAATAAGGCAAAAGAATGGAAACTAGGAAGGAAGGAAGTGCTGTTATTTTTCCGAACAGCAGAAAACATTTTTAATATTACCACTATACTTAATACAGGTAAAGTACACAACGTGGCAAGGTATATAAAACTGGAAGGGATAGATAGGCTTGCCTGAACCTCTGTGAGAAAACAAAGGATTCTGAATTACTGGAAAACAGCTGGACTCTACATAGAAACAGTGAAAGAACACTCATCCCTGGAGCACTCACAATAAAAGAGTACGTGCTGTTCAGGAAGGACAGAAAACCAAAGGTGTTGGTCACGTTAGGAAACTAGGTCCCAAGAAAGTGGAGGAAAATTTTGTAAGAAGCGTCAGGACTAATATTTTGAATTGTTAAAATGCTAAGACTAAGTCAAGAACACACAAGGAATGGAGATAAAGTGCTCCTCAAAGGCTGAAGGAAAAAGGACAAATTGCCTAAAGTAAAGCTTATGTAGATCTTGAAAGTGTATCAAAACAACTATTGAAAGTTTTTCAGTTACATGATTAAGAAGGCAGGGGGAAGGAAAACATATTCAAAATGGCATTCATATTGTGGATAACCTAATGTATGGTGCAAACCCAAAATGGTTACGAGGGTATGGATCCTGCAGTTAGTACAAATGTGTGAAGCAAAAGCTCATGAAAAGGTACACTAAATATTCTCTGTCCCAAAATGCTGATGGAACTGGTTCATGGAATTGAAGACTTGGTAGCAAATATTTAATAGTCTAGTTATGAATCTGGACATGGTGTCACGTGACAGGACAACAGAAAATATGTCAAGATTTAAGATAAGGTGAGAAAAACAGTAAGGCAGCTGACAGCCCAGATACCCACATGGCTATCCGTAATCCACGAGGGTTTAGAGGACAGACTTTAAGGAAAATTAAACAAATAAACATACACAGAAAAATGGGAAAAAAAAGCTATTTGAATTTATCAAGAGAAGATAAGATCAGGCTAACTTGACAGCATTTTCTGTTATCATAACTGGGTTCTTAGGAAAGGGAGCTGTAACTGACTTGATCTGTATGGTCTTTGATAGGCATTTGTTGTGCTGCCACAGAAGAAATTATTAGCGAAGCTAGAGAAAGTAAGGAATAGCCTAAGAATCTGTGAAGAGGGGAAGAAACTCATTCACAGGGAAATGAAAAATACAGCGTGAAAGGAAGGACTGTCAGGCTAAGGAAAGTTTAATAGGGAAGGTCTTCGTGGATGAGCGTTGGAACTGATGTCTGATGTTTCATCCATAAACTTGCTAGAACAGGAAGATGTTGACTACATTTGTTGATTGCTGAATGCTGGGAAACATCATCAGTATTGGGAAACATCATCAGTATTGATGAGTTTTAGGTCACTATACAGAGGGAAATGTGTGAACTTCAAGAATACAAATACGATTAAATTTAACAGCACAATATGTCGTTGAACTTCAATGACAAAAAATGACTCCCCTAAGCTGTAAGCTATCATTTAGAAATTATTAAGAAGACAGCCTTGCACATACAAGATGACTATAAGCCATTAATATCCATAAAAAAGACAGATGCAGTTCTAGTTTTAGAAGAGCTTTTCCAGAATAGTCAGGAAAATATCAATGCCTGATTACTATGCCAGTAGCAAATTTTCAATTGAGAATCTTGTACAGATCTGGTCAAGGAGAGAGGCGTGGAAACAGGTCCAAAGCAGGATGATCAAGGAGAAGGAAAAGTCTGTCTTATGAGAAGACACCTAAAGATTTTGGCTTTTTTAGTTGAGCAAAATGACGGCTC
>NW_009260358.1:125779-149066 GCF_000687185.1 Egretta garzetta | reverse complement strand
GGAACATAACCGCAGCATGTAAATGCATCAGGGAGATAAACACCAGATACGGAAAAACCTAAATTAGCTAAGGACAAAACTGGCACAGGAACAAATGGATATTAACTGGCTGTGAATAAATTTAGGTTGGAAATTAGAAGAAGGGTTCTGATCATTAGAGTAATCAAGATTTCCAATAGCCTTCCAACTGGAATAGTGGAGGCAAAAAACCTAATTACTTTAAAGATGAAACACGATCAATTTGTGAAAGACTTTATATGACATGCTGCCTGTGAGAGCAGAAGACAACCTCAGTAACCCAGCAACACCCTCCTTGTCTTCTGAAATGTCTTTGACTTCAGCAGAAAAACCCCCGACTCTTGTTCAGTAAGACCAAAATCCTCAATGCCAACAAGTCCAAAGACTTCCTGACAGCTGTGGAGGGCTGGGTTGTCTTCACAGCTTCAGTAACTTCCAGCTAATCGAGCCATACAGGAACTGACAAATGAGTCCCACTTCTCCTCCCCTTGCCTAGCCCAAGACATCATTTTGACTACTCGTAGAGCTGAGCTCTACAGTTTGAATACTCTCTCTGCCAGCTTCCTTATCGAGTCTCCCACTCAGCTGAACTGATAGCTTTGCTACATATAAAACCTTAATAATCAGAGAAATTTATTTCCCCCATACAGCTAAACTCAGTGGTTCATGCCAGAAACACTGAAGCTTTTTCCTAACTTGTATTCATGTCCTGCAAGCAGGCACTAAGGGTTTGAAATCACCAGCTGTGTTAACACTGTGTATCAGTAACCTTAAATTTATTTTAATAACAGCTGAAGTGTGTGTGCGTGAGGATTTAAACTAGAACCCATCAGAACTGGTAGGGATATTTTCCCAGACCTCAGCAGAGCTAGGATACAGCTTTTCCTCCATGCTACCACCACTTTTCTCTCCTGAGCTCAAAAAAAAAAAAAAAAAAAAAAGCAATGGTCATTATTTAGAGCATACACTCTTAAATAAGAGAACATAGTGCTCTGTTTTGCAGTCCTAGTCAGGAAAAACTACTCAACTCACTTGGGACTGTCCTCTTTGAAGGGATCATAAAACCACATCTTACAGTCAGTCCCACATCCCTTCCAGTAGACAGAGTCAGAAAATTATTTCTGGCTTAATTCAGGCTCATAAAACTACTTCAGGATCTGATTGCTGGGCTTCCTGTCCTATTTCAGATCGTGATGGCTGTGATTTGCGTCCCTCAATGTATCAGGCAGACAGATGTCCATGAACACTCCATCACAACTTGATAACGTTGTTACAGCCTTGCAGCTCTTGGTTGCTAGCAGCTGCTGTGCTGCTGTTTGCTGAGCATCGCTGTGCTACTCGTATTTCATAATTTCAGGAGGCGTGCCAGCAAAGTTTCCAAATAGGTGAGATCACTGGATAGTAGCTACTCAAAGACAGGCAGAAGCATATTGCTAAATTTAGTGAGCAAGGAAATAGGGTAGTCACTTCACAAGTTAAACAATTTTTCCTGCCAGTACACAAAAAATGAACACTTATTTCTAAAGCTGTTTATAGTTGTCCAAGCGTAACAAAATTTCACTGCCCTTTTCTCAAGTAGTCACTGACAAATAGTTAGAAATAAAGTTTCGAATAGAATTCCAAGTAATTAACTCATACTCATTAATCATCACAGAAAAACCTGTACATTCACATCGTTGCATATGTATTTTGTGTATTTTCTAAGCACCAAGCAAAGTAATTTTATGAGAACTTACAAATGAGAGTATTTACTATTCCTTCTTGCACACAAACTTGCTCAAGTTCCATCCTGTGCAAGTGCAGAATTAGGGAGCAGAAGGATTACGTTACTGAAGTGGCCAAGCAGACAAGATAGATGCAGACTAGAAAGGCTACGTATGTCAAGACAAAGTTTGTCAAATGGCTGAAGTGTTTGTACATAGCGCGCCCACTGAACAATTGCAAATGGCTGAAGAATTGCAAATAGAAAATCCGGGAATAAAAAGGTTTTTTACTGACTTTTGCACAGCTCTTCACAAGGAAATGGAGTGCTTGGCTTACGTGACTCCACAATAAAGATGGTTTTCAACTATGAAGAGTTGAATGCCTGCACGGTGCTTTCGATACACCACTGCCGACAGGTGGTCCTTGGTTCCTAGTCTTTCTTGCTGATTTAGCAAGGTTGTTCTTTTAGTTCTAAAAATTAAAATCCTACCTAGCATTTCAGCAGACAGGAAAGTAGTTGCTTCAACTGCACAATCTTTTGGACAGGGGTCAGCAGGGAGCGCAAAAGGAACGCATTTACACTCACCTACAAGGGGGAACTTAGCACTGTTAGTTTTCTCGCTATGCCATTTATGTAACAGATTCTGATTTCTGTTTTAGTTTGAAACCACAGAGATGATGGCTGGATTATCATTCCCACCCCAACTGACAATTAAACACATACCTATCAAAGGCCTCCAAGTTTACTGTCAGAGACAATTATGTGCCTGTATTTTTTCATGGGTTCTTTTGATTCTTCATAACTGACACTTCTTGAAAAGCAATAGAATCACTGCTTACGAGTTCATCTACACTTGTTATTTGTTTCCCCTGAAATAATTAAATCGTTTTCATAAAGGACAAAATAAATATATTACAGACATCAAATAAATTCTGCTGTCACTTATATTTACAGGCTCTCACTAAATAACAGGAGAAACAGTTATTGAGTGTATCTGGTTACCATTTTTTCCCCTCCAGTTTTAGTTATGGGCAGTCCATCAGAATTTGTGTTTATGGACAGTAAAATAATTTCTGAAATTTCTGAAATAAGAGAAGCATAATTTCAAACCAGGAAATCACAGATTTCTGTCTTATGTTACCTTATTACTGGCAGAGGATCATGGTACCATGCACTCACGTACTGCAAGGCTTGGAAGAGACCTTAAAGATAATCTAGTCCCAACCCGCCTGCCATGGGCAGGGACACCTTCTGCTAGACCAGGCTGCTCAAAGCCCCATCCAACCTGGCCCGCATCCCTTCCAGGGATGGGGCATCCACAACTTCTATGGGCAACCTGTGCCAGTGCCTCACCACCCTCACAGTGAAGAATTTCTTCCTCACATCTACTCAAAGTCTACCGTCCTTCAGTTTAAAGCCATTACCCCTTGCCCTATCACTACATGCCCTTGTAAAAAGTCCCTCTCCAGCTTTCTTGTAGGCCTCTTCAGGTACTGGGAGGCTACTATAAAGTCTCCCCAGAGCCTTCTCTTTTCCAGGCTGAACAACCTCAACTCTCTCAGCCTGTCTGCATAGGAGAGGTGCTCCAGCCCTCAGATCATCTTTGTGGCCCTCCTCTGGACTTGATCCAACAGGTCCACATCCTTCCTATGTTGGGGGCCCTAGAACTGGACACAGTACTCCAGGTGGAGTCTCATGAGAGCAGAGTAGAGGGGGAGAATCCCCTCCCTGGCCCTGCTGGCCACACTGCTTTTGATGCAGCCCAGGATACCATCGCCTTTCTGGGCTGCAAATGCACATTGCCAGGTCATGTTGAGCTTCTCATCAACCAATGCCCCAAGTCCTGCTCCTCAGGGATGCTCTCAATCCATTCCCCACCCAGCCTGTATTTGTGCTTGGGATTGCCCTGACCCATGTGCAGGACCTTGCACTTGGCCTCCTTGAACTTCATGAGGTTTGCACAGTAATTAGCAGTCATATCAACCTGAAATTTTGCAGAACATCATGAGATAACATCTCAAAGACTGACTCATACCTGATGAGAGAGTTAAGGCCTCAGAAAGAGGCAGTTTGCAGACAAGATATCCTAGTCCACGTAACTAAATTCAGATGAAACACTTTAGTGAGTGCTGGAATTGAAGGTTGATGCCTTTCTATTACCTGGAGCACATCCTTGGTCATGGGATTCTTAGTTTGTTACAGTGTCAAAAAGCAGCCAAGAGTGGGCCGGCCACCTAAGACAGCTATCAGACACAGAGCCCCAGCCATTGGGGCACTTCTACAGGAGAAGGAATATGCCAAGGGTGTCCTAAATACCACCAGCTGCTTTAACAGCCTTTCTCTACAGAAAGAGACTGCGACTTCATACCTGGTATAAATCTCAGTCTGACCTGTGGGTCGGGGGGATATACACATTCACTGCCACCCTCGATTCTCGAGCTATGCCAGGAAAGACAGTCTCGGCAAAACCTGCTGCTGAGGGCCATGACTTTGGCTTTAAGTAGTTTGCAGTTCTGAATGCACTTCTTTGTCATTAGACTATGTGGGCTGTAGGCGACTGCGTGTGGGATCCCAGCCCAGCTCTCCAGGGAAGATCACCAACCTCCCAAAAAAGTTAATAAGGAAAGATACTTGGATCTCAATTCCCTAGGGATTCTTGTTTAGGAGGAGGAAGGAGTCCTGACTCCTATTCCCTCTATATGCTGTGCTACCTTTAGAGCTATTACTAATAATCATTGTACCAAAAATTATCTGTAGTGGATCTTAAGAGATGGAAAATAGGATAAAATCAGATCGATCTTGAGCTGAAGGGAACAGATCACTGCAAGCTGCTGCGCTATACCCCCACCCCCACCCCACTATCTGCAGAGACCCTTTTAGTTCACAGAATGGTACAGATGTAATTAGAAGAGAACCTGATGCAAGGTATAAAGTCATAAAGTCATGGATTAATATGGAGAAGCTATTTAGCAATAAAAGAAAAATTTCTTTTTCACCAAATGCTGAAATACAGAACATGCTGAAAATATCCAGAAACCATTACCCCAAATCATTTTAATAGAAAGCTACATTATTGTTTTTTTTAGGGGGAAAAAAAAAAAAAAAGGACAGAGGGCGCTGCTGTTGGCTAGGTATTTGTTAATTTTTCATGTGAATTTATTGCATATGTAAGTGATTGAATTAGTAGCACTGACAGGAACCCAGGCACAGTAAAAGCTTCCTGATCCTGACACAGCACTGCTCAAGCTGTACAGTCCTGACCATTAGCAATGCTGCTCCTGAAGCCCTGAGCGCTTCTCTCAAGCAGAGTCTGCAGAGCACGCTGGAACTGGACTGAGTGAGGCACTGCTTCTGCAATGTGCATTCGCAGGCGTCCCTAACCAAGACTAGGATGAGACCACTACACTTTTTCAGATTAATGACCTCATTTGGATGCTGATGCCAGGCTCCAGGGAAGACAGTCCAGTGAAAGCTAATACCATGCTACCAAAATACTGCAAGGTAAGTTTGGGGGGAAAAAAATATTAAAAGAGGATTTTGGATTTTGTGGTAAAGAGACTGAATGCAAAAGGGAGTCAGAAACAGTCAGCTTGCAGAACAGACTATGAGGTACAGAAATCAAAATGATTTCCCACCTTTGAGAAAAGAGGGTCATTTCCAGGCGCTCAGAGGCTGAGCAGTGAAATTTGGATCTTCTATCAGAGTGCAATAGATTGCTTCAGAACAGCAAGGCTTTGAGAGCAAACTAGGGGAATGTAAATTGCATACCTACTAATTTAAGCATGCGAGTCCATTGCCAAGTTTTACCATCTAAAAGGAATACAGGTATCGTGGCTGCTGTGAAGTCCTCAGGGAGGCTCATAACCTTTTGGGAACCCTTTCCTCCTTCCCGGCAACGTATTAACCTTTCGACCACGTCAGTGCTTGGGTCTGTGTAAAGAAATCATACAGACAGACAGTAGTAGTTGGGGAGCGGTAGGAACAAAACTGTGCAAAACATCAGGGACGCAGGATGTTGTGTGAACTCTGTATGAAAACCTCATATACAAGAATAGATGCAGATCAAAAAAAAAAAAAAAAGAAGTATTTCAGATGCATTAAGAATGTGCAGATGAGCAGTCACGGTGAAATGTTTCCTTGCTGTCTTATAAATTATATTCCTGTAGCATCAGATTGTGACAACTTAGAAGAAGGTAATACGAGGGTTTTTTAAGAGTGACACTGCTGGATTTAATGGTGCTGCTAATGGAGTAAGATTTTTCTTGGAGTAAGGGTGCCATAAGGCAGCCCTCGGCCACCACTTCCTGTTTACTCCTTGTGGTTTATTCTCTAGAGCGAGCACTTATTTCTCTCACTTGAAACTTCTGCTTGTTACAACAAAGTCATTGTTTAATATTTTCCTTTTCATGCCATTCATCCTCATGGAAGGCATTTCTTTTTAAATTGAAGCATTTTACATGTAGAAGACTGAGAGAATTGCTGTTCTCTGATAGCAGAGTGGTAGAGCTTCACTTACCGCATTCTTTTTCTGTAGGTCTAGACAGTCTCTTCTAAAATTTCATTTAGATATCATTTGTAATTCACTTGAACAATTTTAGTCACTTAGCAAAGGTACTTCAACATTTTCCTTTTTATTGAAAGTTATGGCACTGCTGCAAGCAAGGCATTTTGTTTGATGAATTTCCGCATGGGTTGATCCCAAAGGAGAGAGGACAAAACACAAAAGACCCCCAAATTAAATTCTAATCCAGTTTAACAATAGCTGTAAGGGAAATGAGGAACTATTAGCCACTCTAGAACCTCAGTCTCGTGGCAATATGAAAAAGGAGGCTGATCATCCAGAAATTTTAACTAGTTTAAGTTCTTACCTATATACAAATGTTCCATGAGCAACTGCAGACAAAACCAGGCAGAAGCTCCCTTGAATGATGACATTGTACCAATGACAAGATTCATGAGCTATGATTGTGATAAACATACCCTGATGTGCACAACTAACAGTAAAAGTAGCAAACGTTTTTGACATTTGCACCACACTTGAAATTACAAAAAAAACCCCAAAACTGTTCTAATACATTGACAGATTTTGAGGCTAGAAGGATCCATTTACTGTCGTCTCATATGAACTGTAACATAATACAGGCTGATGAACTTCACTTGTTTGATCTTCAAGAACATAGTTTGGATGAGAACAGCATATACTCTGGAAAAGCATCTAGTTTAGGTTTAAAGACTTAAAGCGATGGGAAATCTACTGTCGCTTGCTCAAGGTATTCCAGTAGTGACTGTCCAGATTGTTCAAAGTATTCCTAGTGAGTATTAGCATAACATTTCTATTAGCAACATACTAGAACGTTTCTTTCATACACATGCAGAATACATCAGAAACCATCTTACAAGAATATAACAAAGCAGATAATAGTTTTAGAATTCTCAGGTAAGCTGAATTACAAGGAGAGTGTTTGAAATTATATTTACAGGCATGGAGAGCGCACCTAACTCAGGACCTGTGTAAATGAGGACATGAAAGAATCAGTTAAAGGTCTCTATCTTCTTGTTCCCAAACAGCATTCCTGTTTGCTTACAGCAGACAAAAGGGGCAGTTGGAGTTGTTAAGAGGAATAACCCTCAAGGCAGCAGCAGCCTCTTGCTATATATGGCGCAAAATGATCTTACAGTGTAAAAGTTTCCATTGCCTTTGGAGGAACCAGGATTTCACCTCTAGTCCCGTGGGCGGGAATTGTCATCAACTTTTGGAAAACAGCTGGGTCAAGTAAACAGACAGGCTGCTTTGTAGAGTGAACTTAAAATCTATTTGGGTGTGTATGTCAGGAGTGTGTACCCCTGTATATTATAGTGAGCAAAATGTAGTCTACCTACTCTGAGGTATTTTAATTGTACATCTATTTTAGAATTTTCTCAGAAAGTTCCTGGCAACAAGAGTTTTCACAGTCCAATTAACAGAATAGGGACTGACAGTCTCTGGGCCTGAAAGCAATTCCCACTAACAATAGCCTGGACAAGGCTGCAGCTAAAGAACTCCTCTCTTCCCTATAGACAGAAAGGAAACAAGATTACTCAACCAGTTGCAAAAAATGGAAGAACCATTTTTACCCACACTCAGAATGAAAGCAAAAGACAAAGAAGTTTGAACTTGTCAGTAAAAGAAGTAGGTTAGCATATGTCCCGATTTGGGAAGAAGAATAATCAATATTTAAAGCCACTAAACAGACTATAGTTGGAGACAACGCTTTCATCAAGAGAATGCTAGAAGCCAAGGGAAGACCAGAGGAAAGCTGAAAGGGGAAATTACATTATGCTGGTAAATCAAGGTAACAATAAACGCAGGTCAGAACAGAAAATGTGTTGACTCTAACACTAACCTCTTATTTCCTTATTCAATGGAAAGGAGAAATATTACATGCGATACCCACCCCCACCGCTTACTATTTATGATAACCAAGCCAATGCTACCAGCACTTGCAACACCAACTCTATTCCACGCTTTCCAATTACATTCACTGGATTAATTTCCATCCTGTTAACTCCATGAAGACGCTAATTTCTTGTATTAATTCGCTTCTCCCCATCTATTAATGTAAATAGTAGTCATTTCTGTGCAACTAATACCAAAATGAAGTGCACTGCTTTGGAAATGTACTGTGTACAAGCGGAATGGAAAGGGAGTGACCTTGCCTGCAAAATACATTACTAACTGTTTTAATTACCTGAACTAGTCAATTAGGAAATAGTAAGTTATTGAAGCTTACATATTTCTCACGGTGTAATATTTAATTTCTTCCACAGAAATTATTCAGTATCATTAATTCAAACCAAAATACATCTACCATATATTTTTTGATGCTGGATTAGGATTGAAGGGATGTTTTCACTATTCCCTCATGACACTAGAAAGGCAAAAAACCCCTCTACAGGGACTCGGTAGTTGAATCAACTTGTTTATGAAGCAAAGCCTGCTTGTTTTATTTAGAACAGTCCCAGCAGACCACAGGTAGCGCAATGAGTCTCCACCTGGATGCTGTCAGCCTTACTTAGCTAAAGCAGCTCCTTACCTTGAACTTCTAAAATTCTGACCAATTTTTTCTCTCCCAGGTACTTTAATTGTATTGATCCAGCAGCAAAAGTTGATAATTAATAATTCACTGAGAAGATTATGTGCCTGTACCTTTCCTTTGCAGCTGTATTTACTCAGAACAAAGCTATTCAAATAAGCCTTAATCGAGCCACATCATTCTCTCGTGCTCTGTTTGCACAAATCTCCTTGGATGCCTTCAGGCGGGAACCCTCAGTGAAGCCCCAGACCAGCGGGGCAACCGGCAGGGCAACCCGGGTTTATTGTGGTTTATTGTTTATCTGTCACTTTAGCTTATTTAGAAGTCACCTGGGTTCCCTAAGTACTCTGCAGAAGAGGCGGTGTTTCTTCCGTGCCTGTTGCATCGCCATTTGGAAGGGGAGGGAGGGACTCCTGACGGCCCCGGCCTCCGCCGCCGCCTTCCTTCTCACACAGCGTTTGCCGCCCTTTCTTAACGCTGGTTCCACGGAGGCGCCACGAGCACCTCTGATTGGCTGAGAGGGGCCGGACGCTCCCCTGATTGGCTCAGCCGTTGGCGGGACCACTGACCGGCACGGGGCGTCCCCCGGCCTGCTCCCTCCGCGGCCAGCGCCGTGCTCCGGAGCCAGTTACACCCTGCCTGTGGAGGCGGGCGCTCAGCCATTTGTTTTGGCAGTACAGCTCTTCCTAGTCTAACGTTCTACTCAACAAACACCGCAGGTGTCAGTCTTTGTCCCGCGCTGTAATTGTTGAGAGTCGGGGACTGTAACTCTAGGTCATGGCGAGCGGTTCCCTGGCAGCGGTGCCATGTGGAGAACAGTGTCAGTTGCTAGCTGGGAATTCCTGGGAAAAGACATCTCTTTCTTTTTTCAAAGCTTTATTTCAATTAGGTGTTAGATTACAGTTAAAACTCTTGGAAATGGAATTACTAAAAATATAAAATAGTTAAAAGCTTTATCCATAGCTACAGCGTACTAAGAGTCTATCTCCTAAACACCATCCATCAGTATTATTTAAATAACATTTTGACAATCCAACAATATCAAGTTATACTGAAGAGTTTTCACAGAAACAGAATGTGACACATTAATAACGCGGACAGCGTTTGAGGTACGTGTGATTCCCCTGTACGTCAGACTCGTAGGATTCTGCCGCGCGACCCCATACCACTCAGTTAAAGCGAACTCTAAATGGGTGCGTTCAAGGTAACAAGCTGCAGGCGTACTTGGGAAAGAGGAGGAAATCACTGTGCTGAGCAATGGTACACGTTCTCTTAATTGCCTTTACTCCCCTTTCACTCCATCGCCTCCCACAAAAAATAGCATTTAAAGCGGTTTCTGCACAGAGTGACTATGAGCTGAGTTAATTCAGTGCCTAAGACTTACCCATACGTCAGACAGTGACAACACAGTGGAAAGAAACAACAAACTTCAATTGCTCCAAGAAAATAGCTTGAACATCTTACCATGAGACAGAAACACTTTTTTTTACTTGAGATTGCAGATCCTTTATATTTAATGCTCTAAGCACTAAATATATATATATATTGAAGAGTTTTCACAGAAACAGAATGTGACACATTAATAACGCGGACAGCGTTTGAGGTACGTGTGATTCCCCTGTACGTCAGACTCGTAGGATTCTGCCGCGCGACCCCATACCACTCAGTTAAAGCGAACTCTAAATGGGTGCGTTCAAGGTAACAAGCTGCAGGCGTACTTGGGAAAGAGGAGGAAATCACTGTGCTGAGCAATGGTACACGTTCTCTTAATTGCCTTTACTCCCCTTTCACTCCATCGCCTCCCACAAAAAATAGCATTTAAAGCGGTTTCTGCACAGAGTGACTATGAGCTGAGTTAATTCAGTGCCTAAGACTTACCCATACGTCAGACAGTGACAACACAGTGGAAAGAAACAACAAACTTCAATTGCTCCAAGAAAATAGCTTGAACATCTTACCATGAGACAGAAACACTTTTTTTTACTTGAGATTGCAGATCCTTTATATTTAATGCTCTAAGCACTAAATATATATATATATACACACACAATGGGCAGATGCCAATAGTAAGATAACCATTTTTAAAAACACATAAACACGTAACAGTAAACCCTTTCTGCCAATACACTGCTGTGGGAACTTTCTGGTAGAGAGCATCGATCTGCACATCCGAGCCCATGGCAACGAGCGGGCAAGGCCACAACTGCTGCCGTTCGTGCTGCAGAGGCTGCACCGTTCTGTAACTCTTAAAATAAAGCTCTCTATATTTTATCAGGACAGCAATCTGAAGTCCAAGTGTCTTGAACAATTTCCCGTTTTATCTAAAATGTGAAATGTATTTAAAACCAAAGTTTTCCTGTAAAACTAGCATTTATGGCCCAATTACTGCAAAGAGAATGGGAGCCTTGTGGGAAATAAAGCTATTTGTGTAAGATGATGAGGGGCCTGTTCCAAAGAGTACCCTTCTGAACACATCCAATTCTATAGCCATATTTACTTGAAGAAGCTGGGATTAACTATGTGACTGTACTCTCAAGTGGTAGATTTAAGAATGAACTATACGAATCAATCAAAATCTGATTCCACATGCGGTTTAGATCATTTGTACATACAAGAAATAAAGGATTGAACTTTTCTAAGCAGGCAACTTGTATAACTAGTACTTCAGGCAGAGAAATGCAGGATTAGAATAATTTGGAAGGTCACAGAAAGAGACTGGAAAAAAATTCCACTCTGAATTTCTACCAGATTTATAATGAAAAAATATTTCATGATATTGTGAAAATTGGTAGAACCGTAACCTCGACATAATAAGAGCACTCTTGTCCCCAGAAAAATCAATAGCTACATCGTCATTAGATCTAATCACTAAGGCTAAAATCCTAAATGCATTTTGGCAAAACAAGATCTTATTTACATTTGCATTTTTATATACATAGCCAGAGAAATAAAATTAAAGGAGACATATGGCATTAATACAAAACTGCCAGTAAACACCAGAATATCAACTCCAAAGTAATTCTAAAAATGATTCCTCTGTGCATATGGACCTTAATATTTTCTTATTAACCCTTCTGCCTTGAACATGAACCTTAGTGCCATGCTGCCAGTCATTCCATACAGACCATAACGTTGGCAAATCTACAATGAATGCTTCACACCACTATTTATTGGTATGTTGTCAGCCCTGCACATACCAAAGATCTTTTATTAGGCTTCCAAAGTATTCAAAAAGCGCCAGCGCTCAGGAGGATGTTTCTGGACACGTGGTTCACTGTGCCTGTGAATACGATCCTCTGGTTTCTGAGGTTCTCTGTGCCTCAGTTTCTCCCTTTAGAGAAACACTTTAGGGATAGTACCAACCTACTTTACAGAGACCTATCGTATGGTTCAATTCACTGATGCCTCTCAAGTGCTTCTAGATTCTTAGATTAAAAAAAAAAAAAAGGGAAACAGTGAAATGGTACTGGAATAAGTATTGGCAATAAGGTGTTCTAAACTAAGGTAGAAAACACACTAGCTTCCCAAAAATGCATGCAGGTGGAGAGGGTGCTATCCTCTTCTTGTATGCGAAGCACAGATATATTTTTTTCATACGTTGGTAATTAAGGTTAAAATGAGACTCCACATAGCCACAAATAAAATTTTCATCACCTTTTCCCCATTTGCCTCCTTTTTCTGTCATCATTTACAATGCTTTTCTGGCCTATCATGAAGGCCTTCATCTGAGAATTAACTTTCTCTACTTCATTCCCTGCCTTCCCAACCTACACAAAACGCAGAAATTACCTGCCTCGTTCCCTGTGCTAACTACATTTTTTCCTTTTTAGGAGTCTTTTTATCCTGACAAGTTTAACTGCTTCACTTAACGTGTACATATGAAAATGAGATCAAGACAAAGCCCTAAATTACCTGGTCCGTGTGGAATCATGCTCGCAAAACCATTCAGATCTGCCATCGCGCATTCTGTCTAGCACTGCCCTACTGTAAATACATAATCCCTTTAAATTACATTTTAATACCAAGGCATTTTAATGTACAGTGAAGTTCAGACTTCTTCATTCCAGGTTTTTGTTTTATATAATCTGGATCTGGAAACAGTGGGAATTGTTAAACGTTATCATAGGACAAGTTATTTGTTTTTGAGGCATAGGACAGGAAATACTAAATCCTGCACCATTAAAAAGTGTTCTGTACATACATAGCATAAGTCCAAGAAGAACCAATATACATACACTAAGAAAAATTAATTATTTCAACACATCCACAGGGTTGTGTGGGAAAACAGCTTGACCTGTTAAGAAACAGCCCACATCAGCACTTTCTGCAGTATGACCCAGCTACTGCATCCTACCCAGCTTCAGCGGGTTCGGCTGGCTGGCAGTGGTGAGCAAAGAGGCGCTGAGGGAGAAAACAAAACAAACACTGGGGCAAGGCATTAGCGTGACCAAGCTGCAAAGGGAATCTCTTTCCCCAACTCTATTTCTCCCAGGCTTGCAGGCACTCGCTGGTGAACTGCAAAAACCTGCTTGATTTCCACACAAACATGCCAGAAAAATTTAAGTTGCGCAAGATTTAGTGTCTTTTGAAAACCACATGGGGAGTTCTCAATCTAGATGCTAACCAATAATAAAATCATTGTAAAACTTCACCCTAGCTGATGGATTTAGACAGAAGAGCTGGACACACTATTATGTGACCTCTCCAAGTTTGCTGGGGACTTGAGCCCTTGGGTAAAGGAGAAGAAATCCCTTGCTGGTTCTGCTGTTCTGTGGATATGTTATAAACATGAGTTTTTCAGTGCCTTTAATTCTTCCATTTTTACCACTATCCCCATAATGACTTAGAAAAAACCCGATGACAAGCACTAAAGAGACGTACCATCTCACTCATAGGCAGGCAGAGAAGCGCAAGTGTAACAGTGGACAAAGAGCTCTGCCCTAAAATACGCATTGGGGTAAGGGGTGGAAGGCAGAAGTGGGAGCCCCGCTCTGGTTAGAGGCTGGTGTGCAAGCACCCAACCTCACTGAGGCTGCAGCAGAGGCAGCTCTTGTTCCTAATAGCTTTCTTATGTACGTAGTGGCTTTATCAGGATATCATCTTAATCAATTCTGTCTTATTTCCGGAAAGTAATTGGAAATTGGGGCAGTAGTTTTGTCTCCATGCTGTAAACAGTAAAATGTAAAGAAATGTAAAGACTTTTCAAATGGTCTGTGGCAGACATTTAAATTTAAAACAGAATTTGTCAACCTAAATTTCAGCATCTAAATTAGCTCCCTAGAGGTGCCTTTGAAATCGGCAGGCTCCCTCGGAGAGAAAATGCAGGCTGTCCCCCTTACTTTGGCCATTAAGTGCCTAACGCTGGGTTATATGAACAGCTGTCCGTGGACCTCAGAAACCCACGCAATAACGCCACGGCTTTTCTTCATTCGGTCCCTTCCCTCGTCCAAGAGTCAGCGCCTGAAGGAAACATGGCATTTGCAATTCCAGCAAGCCCATGCCATATGTGTACGAGGCTGATCAACAGAAAAAAGTCCTCCTCCCGCAGTCCCCCACAAAGCAACGACAGTGACACAAATTCATGCTTTTTGGAGCGCCACTAGAACACTAACCAATTTGCAGCCAGCAATTTTAATAAAATGAACAAGTTATATTTTCTGCTACAAATCTTAGCATTGACGCCTCTTAATTCTGATGCTCCAGTACAATGTAATTGTACCAGAAATCTTCATCAAACATGTTGTCTGCCTGCTTTTTAAAAATTGGTTCACACACACACACAGAAAAGTCACGGAGAATAATCCTGAACTGTGAGCAGAGGAAGCAGCACAGCATGCAGCCTTTTCCCACCCCTCACACCTAGGAAGCTGTAATATTACAGCAGCCTCAAAGAGCTTTCAAGTTTCATTTTTCAAAATATAGCTTCTTTTTAAAATAATAACTCACACATTGCTAACAACCTACAGGCAGCTATCCCGAGCACATCAGCTGAGGAACGAAGCTGAACGCTGTTACCCTCCAGGTTATGTTTATGCTAGTAAGAGGTCAGGGAAGGTTCCTGGGCACTGGACTGTGATCACCTCTACTGTCAGGCTGCCAGAGCGGTCCCTGACGTGCTTTTGGCCCATGTTAGCTTGCAGTCTTCCAAACGATTCCCGGGTGTGATTCAGGAGGTGGCAGAGGACAGTGACCACTCCTAGTAGCAGTCTGGTCACAGAGTACCTCTGCCGGAGGGTAAGAGTTTGGTGGTGTGGGTGTCAGTTGTTCTATGCCAGGGTCAACAACGAGGAATGGACCTAGGTACATTTAACTTCATAATACAGATGTAACCACAGGAAATAAGGAACCCTCAATTTTTTCTACTGCAGATTAAGTCCAAACAACACATACTCCATGAGAGGAACCACTTTTGGCTCCACATACTCACATCCCCCTCCTCCTACTTCAAACCATTGTTCTGCTCTCAGCAGAAAGGCAGATTTCACACGCTGGTTTTTATGGGCTGATTCCAGCAATATGGCACATACAGATTTTAACTGCGAAAAAGGCCGCTACAGTCATCTGGTCTGATCTCCAGTAATGCAGACCAAAGAATATGACTCCGATTCCTCAGTTGAGTCCAAGAGACTGTGTTCAGAATACATCTTTTAGAAAGCCAAGCAATCCTGAGAGAAAGTCGAGCCAGACGTGCCAGAGCATTCACAGTTAAACAGCATGCAGCAGTTCACTTCAAATGCACACAGCTGGTGTATTTTCAGCACTGTTACCTGCTTTGTCTAATTAGTTTTTCCTAATTGTGTAACCCAGCACTAACTACATGGTAATAGTGACTTAGGAAGAAGCTTGTCATAGCCAAGAGAGAGAGAAGGTATTTTGCTTTAAAATCTCCAAATTGAAAATGCATTAATAGAAATTACAGCATGCAAAAGTATGCAGAATTATCTGAAAATGAGCAGTCAGCAAAGGGCAGGTAGGCTGTGCCGATTCTCTGGGTGATGCATACATTTTGCCGTCTTAGCCATTCTCAGCAGTTCCTTTTGCCAAGAAAAATAAATGATCCTTTCTGAAAAAAATCATAGGCAATCTACTGCTTGTTGCAGATTTGCAGCTAAGAATTTGTTTGATGTACCTTTCCTTCAGACCAGGATACAGCGAGAGTTTATTCCCTACATGACTCTCATCTGGAAAGCACTGCTATTATGTGAACATTGGAGATTTAAGACAAAAAGTGTATCTGGAGTAGACTATGTTTCTAAAAAGTGATTGTACATCTCTAAATATCTGCATAAACTATACCAGCCAACTAAAGACACTTCTTGTCCTTACTAGGCAGCCTTAGCTTATCCTTTCTGTGCCCGAGTCCTGTTCTAACGGCTTGTAGCGGACAAACACTTTGAGATTACTTCCTTGCAAGACTGAATCTCACTCTCAATGAATAGATAATCCTAGCATCAGCTCAGTCTGCTAAAAACAACCAACCAACAAACCCAACAGCTGTCCAAGGGGTCCAATCTAATTTAACGCTGTAGGAAACATCACTACTCTCAAAGCTATTCCTGCCAAACTCTCTTCCCTACTGGTTGGGTTCTTTCAGTATCAGCAGCATGAAATAATAGAACTACTCTAGCATGGAGCATGACATCAGTTCTGTCATCGCAAGCCAGAATATCCATCAAATTGAGACTTTGTTCCCTCAAACAGTCATTTACCACAGATCATTGAGCTGCTTATTTAATATTTATGCAAACTCTTCACAATATTGTACTGGACCATGTATAAGGGACAATCTGCGCAAAGACAACTTATCTTCTAATGGGCTAAAAAAGGTCCTAAATACATAAAGGAACACCTGTAGCCACTTTGCTCATACGACCAACTTCAGCACACAGAGCTCCACGAGTGGTATCTGTGAAAGCCTGCACGACCCCAAGGGGCTACCGCTCCTCTTACTGTCCAGACTGGCACATAGCTCTCCAGAGCTTCAGATTCAGAACCAGTGATCTGCTTGAGGTCCTGAGGAGCGAGCGCCCAACACTAGGACACGAGCAGCTGTGTAGTCCTAAAACTAGAGCAATCTTTGCACACCAAAAAGGAACGTGGATGGCTCACTACGGGGAGCACTGCTGTGCAGCAGCTCACTATGGGCACAAGCTGGGTACAGAGCTTGAAACAGCGGGTGCCACAAGCCAAGCTCAACATTTTTCCATTGAGCAAAAGTACGTCGACCAGTTCAGGTGGGCTGTTCTACAGAAGACCAGAAAAAACAACGGGAAGTCCTCTCCCTTTGTGTTCCCCCCAGCCCCTTAAGGAAGGTCGCCTAGATATACACACACAGTCACCTAGCTGCAGTTTCTCAGTTACATTTTCCTCTCCAGCACAATTCACTGGCAGATTTCTAAATTGGAAGCACAGTACAAACCCAATTGCCGTCCAAATTGGTCTGCTTGGCACAGCAATAAAAAGAATCTCAGATGCCACCTTGTTAATCAACCTAGCCCTTACACAACTGTTTCCACTGTGAGCTCCACTTTTATATAAATGTCACAAATGCCATAAGCAGCATCAGCTCAGGCCATAGGAGTGGATCAAAATCTGTGTTATTTGATCATTTGTTTTTGATCAGAACTCACTTTTGGGAAAGCAAAAAAGAAAGATAAAAGAAAAAAGATTCACTTTGATCAGAACTTATTTTGCATAATCTTGATTACAGGACTCCATCGGTATTTGCAAGCTGTAGCAGTGGTATCTGACTTACACTTTACCATCCTAAGTAATTCATAAAGTAAAATAAGCATAAAATTTAAATCCCCTTAACTCTTGACATTTTATAAGTATTTGGGATACAGATAATGTTTAACGCTTTCTCCCTTGGAGTTACTATGTTGACTTTATTATTCCTGTCGTGTTCTGTCTGTTTAATTGGATAATAACAGCAGTCGTGTTATTGCCTTGTAAGCACGTACAAGCACCTGACAGCGTTCATGCAAAGAACTCCATATGCCTTGCCGGTTAAATGGGAACATTATATTTTGAATGTGCAGCAAAGGGTGGCGAGTTGCTTCATGAGTGCTAACCAGAGAGGAACGAGCAGAACGGAAGGTGAATTGATAAGAACTCTGGTATCTGACCACTGAATCATTGCTGCTAATAACACAAGTGAGGACTAATGCTTCAGTAGCGCAAGGTCTCCTCCTGACCTCCCCTACAGTCACTACCGATACTCCATCTTTTTCTTTCCTTCCTTCTGCTTGTTGGATTAAAATAATAGGGAGAGGAATGAGTTACTGGAGTCCAGGCATCGATAGCTCAAGGTTTCCCCTCCACGCCCTGTGCCTACATGGATTTCCCAACACAACGTGTTTCCAGGTCACGTGCCGGGGAAGAAAAGGCAAGCACAGCTTTCTGCTTCCTAATCTGGCAGAATTCACACAGATCAGGGAGGTAAAGTACAGTTACCTCAGACTTCAGTCCAGTGGCTTACTACAGGCCAGATTCAATCTGAAATTGGTCAAAATTCTCTACAACCCCATTGGTTTGTGCAGCTTATCAGTAACATCACAAATAGGTTATAAACATTTATTTTATTGTCACTTCCTAGGCTCTGAAGACACTGGGTGCAACCCAGGACAGCACTTCATTTGCCATCATTTCTAATGAAGTTAAGCACAATCTGAGAGTGGTATCACTGAAAGCTCTCACAGAGCAGTTATTGGATGCTTACGTTGCCTAACTTAGTACAAGCTTAATTTGTATCAATTTAATATTTGATATGTAGAGGAAACCTTTCCAGAGGTTCCAAATTATGTGTTCCAGAAATTGGGAGAGTGCTAGAATTTTAATTGCAATACCCATGTAAATCACCTTTTTCTCTTTTATATATATATATGTATGTATATTTTTTAGGGGAAGTTTCTCCTCCTACTGTACACCTAGGTAGATTTAAAAGAAGAAAAGGTGCAGTTGACACCACCTCAGTCAATGTTTTCCCCCAGTGAGCTCAGTCTCCTTCACAAAAGTCAAAATCCTGCCAGAGAAAACTGAAAATGTAGATCAGTCTTCAAGTCTTCAAGCGCTAATGTAAATGATTGGTTCTGACACTAGCAAAGTCATGTTGTTTTCCCTCCAGGTTGCCTGCTTTTCAGACAGGCAAGCAAGATTAAAGACGTAAGACTACTCTTCATGTGGGGAGGTGATCACCTGCCTTCTTGGAGCGGTTTGATAATCTCAGAACACGTGCAAAGAAAAAAAAATGCACAAGCAACGTCCTGAAGCGGATTGTTTTGTAAGAGGGTTTTGTAAGAGGAATATCGTTCAGAGAAACAATGCTCCAGTATCTTTTTTAAGGATAAAAGAAGGTTTATCTTTAAATTTTTACCAATCAAGTGACTTCCATGGTAGATACAAAATGAAAATCAGAAAAAGTCCTCATTTGTTGATTTAAATCCTGACTACCCACACTCAAGTCATAACTCCTATAACTGTGAGCTCTTAAGTACCAACTAGTGAAGAAAGAGTGAGAATTTCAGGATCTGGAACACCACATGTAAGGGCAGCAATCTGTCTGTATCTCACAATCAACACAAAATCTCTGGATAACAGGACAACCTGTAATAATATCCAAGGGAGATTCAAAAAGATCTTCCAAGAGATATTTTGCCAAAAACCTGACAACTTCATTAAATGGAAATCTCTTGCTTCACAAGGCAATGTATGACCCCAAAGAAATCTGGGGTCTCAGTTCTATGAAGTACTTCACAGTTCCTGGTAATTAAGAGCATCTTCAGTACCATACTGGTCTCATGCTTACTATGGTATCATAGGAGTACTTTGATTTCAAATAATGTAAACTAAATCAACCGTGGCAGACAAACCAGTTTGTGACCGATATCACTTCTGACATTCCCTTAGAAGGTTCCACTTACTTTAAGAAGCTGATTAGGTAAAGAGAAAAAAAAGGGGGGAAAAGGGGTGAACTCATTATTTCTTTTCCATATGAACAAATAGAATTAGCAGTAATAGGTTACTTATTCCAAGGGATTCTTGCATTTGTAAGATTATAACCACATCTCAGGATCCTAAATCTTCAGATGAGGATCGAAAGGTCAGATAAATATGAATATTTTCATATTTAACAAATTCAAAGGAATAATGTCTTACTAACTGCAGGAGTAGGAGTCAGTCCACACATCATTAAGGGTTTTTTGCTTGAAACACTCCAGCACACACTGAAGTAATGTGCAGAATCTCTTTACCTGCCACGTATTTCATTTATTTACAGCAATACCACAGTGTCCAGTTCAAATCAAGCACGTAAGAAGGACATATATCCATATGATCAGGTGGTGTATGAAATTGTGCTGTTCTAAGCAGTTGTGCTCTTCGGAGAGGAATGACTGAGAAGTAAACAATTTACCATGACACTTTGCCTGCCTCTAGGATTCAGTGTCTGTACAGAAGGCTTTTATGCAAAATGAGGAAAGTTGCGTTCTAAAAAAAGTTTCAGGTCCTCATCTCTCACTTAATTTTCTTCCTAGCAGTTTTCTCCCAGGAGAAATACTGCCGAACAGATACATAGCCAGCTTCTTAAGGTGTTTTGCATGGTATGCTTGGGAACCTTCCACAAAAACAGCCCAGTTTATTTTTAGATTCCCTTAACTTTATTTATTGATTTAGAAGGATATGAGGAATGGGCATCAGTGAAGAGAGTTTTGTAAAAATGGTATCTTTTATTAGATTAGCTGATACAGCTTGAAAAAGCAAGCATGCTTTTGGGCACAGGGTGCCTTCTTCAGCAAAATCTAACTCAATACAGGCAATTTCAGTTTAATCTTATTATATTGATGACAGTGCTATTATGAAATAACTGTGGAACTGAGTAAGAAGAGGGGTATGTTGAAGGTTTCTTTATTTAATTTGAAATTTCAAACTTCCACGTGAAGCCAAAAGAAATGTCTTGGTCAAGATTATGGGGGGAAAAAGCACAGGATTTCTTCTAACTCTCTCTTCGTTCCCCTCCCATGCTCATCACTGCTCAGAAACCTGGCTCCGGCTGTTGCTGCTAATCTTAACTCTTTCAAAAGCATAGTTACACTAAAGTTCCAGTACAACAGCAAGGACACGATTGTCAGTAATGTTCCACCCTTACTAGGCGCATAAAAGAAATGGTGAAATGCCACTGTTTTAACGCAGTCTTGGTCCTCTCCCAGTTCCTGTTAGAAAAAGACTGTGAAAAGAGAACATGGGCGATATCCAAGTATGGATCACGACTGCAACAGGCTGAGAAACAAAGTGCAGTGAATAAAAGGCCACCATGTAGCTTCGCTGTTTAAAGATCTAACAGTAACCGAGAACTTGCACTAAAAACAAAGAGAAGGAGAGGAGCCAAACAAGACTAGAGAGAAACCGCTAAGGCCAGCAGGGAAATGGTCAGGAGAGAAATAAAGGCAGACTGCCTGGATGCTAAGATGTGCAAGAAAGACTTATAAATTGATGAGAGTAGAGAAAATACCAGACAGCAATCCATTAACAAGTGGAGACCAGCCTCTGCGGTGCTTCCTGGCAATGCCGCCGATAGCTTACAATGAGATTTTTCCACAGCAAAGCATAACTGCACAACTAAGCAAAAAGACACCATTTTTGTATAAGCAGCAGAAAAACAAGTCAGCAGTGTCAGTCAAAATTATCCTAATTAGTTTACAGCTAATTAAACGTGAAAGTCCTGAAGAACCAGGCATTTATTAGATGAACTACAGCAAACAAGTCAAGCGTGGTGCTGATTATTGCACCAGCACAATGTTTTTACTCATCTGCATCAAGTACAAGACTTTGCTTTCATTTAATTCTTTCTGACTCTGTTGCTAGAAAACTCCTTCCTGAGAGCAGGACCGTGAAAGCAGCATTGAGACAGAGGAAGGCTAGAGGCTTTGCAGCCTCTCTCCAAAAGATCATCCTAGGCACACAAAGCTGCAGAAAAGAGAATTATGCACTTGGAAGAAGAAATGGTCCAATGAGGCATGCAAGGCGGCATCTGTAGGACTGCATGGAGTGTTACTGTGTACAGAGGATGACGCTGCTCTCTATTTTTCTTTCTTTCTTTCCATCCTGTCCAGGCCTCAGCTTCCATCAATGTTCATTAATAGAAAATATTTCTGTTCAGTATTCATTAAGCAGAAAATGAACAGGGAGAAAAGTTCTCACTGGTTCTATTCCTACCTCTGGTATTAGTGAGCTGCAGAAACCACAGGCAAGTTATTTATCACCTTGTGATAAGACACTGCCTAAACCACTGAGGGAGAAGGCAGTGTGTTTCAAGTGCCTCTAGAGGCTTCTAAGGAAAAAAGAACAACATTGCCTCCAGACTGGACTAAAGAGAGGTTCACTGGGCTCAGATAGGTCTGGCTCTATCTGGGATTACTATAAAACAGTATTGGGAATGACTATGGACACACTTCCCAGCTCTTCTCTGCCCTCATTGCCATACACGTACTGGGACTAATGGCATGGGGATTAAAGTTTGCCTGTGAGCTAAAAGAAACAAAGGATGTTTCTGTATCTCTGCTGCTTTTGTACTTTTACTTCTCTTTGCTTTGAATTATCCCATCTGCGAAACAGGACCAAAATAGTTCTTTACTGTGCCTGCAAGTGTTACTGTGGCTCTGCAGCTCAAGTACTGGAGAAGGTCACGTAAAGTGCTACTTAACAAGGGAGACAGAAGTCATAGCTCTTTGTTCCCTGCCTTTCATCCTACAGGACTGTGCTTTGCTCACCTAGCTGGCATGATCTTTAGTAAGCCATTTCATTTGTGTTTTGACATATGCTTTTCAAATCACATCATTAAAAACACAGCTTGTCTTTTCCATGTACTGTTGGCAGTAAATTTTATCATTTGAGCAACCATTTTGTTTTATCATTGTAAATATTCTGAAAATCCTTGTGGATGAAAAAATGCTTTAAGCTGAAATACAGAGGGAAGAGATGAAATCTTTGCAAAACACTTGCTCATTAGGATTCTTATCTATCCATCACGGACCTGGGTAGGGCAGCAGAAGCAGAGAGGTGCTGCAGTGCTGAACTGGGCATCATCTAACTCAGAAGTATTGCACTGGCTCCTGAAATCTATGGCTCAAGCTGGGCCCCAGGCACCTGGGGTGGGCGTGTGCCTGAATCAGCATTCATGGCCATTCGTAGCTGGAGCAGGAGCTGCTTAAGGAAGCCAATGCTTAGAAAAGGCTCATTTGGCTTATTCTGGGCTACAGAAACCCCTTCATTAGACCCCTTCCTAGGAATCCGATACCCAAAGCTTTGCTGTTAAGAAACTGAGATGGCCTAAGCCCCCCCCACCCCCCCGCTAAGATCCAGAAAATGGAGGAGCAGCAGTACCCTCTCCAGCGCGCAGCACTTCAGCTCCAGGAGAGAGGTGTCCCATTCTAGAATGTGTCAGAGGAATCCAAAACAACATCTGCCATCTTCAAGGTGTCCCCAAACCAACAGA
>NW_009260358.1:98061-125741 GCF_000687185.1 Egretta garzetta | reverse complement strand
CCTGCTGAATTTGCTCCACTGTGCATGGAATTGATTAAATATTCATAGCAACAGTCAGAAAAGGGATAAAAGCAAACTTGGATATAGCCCAGCGGCCAAAGTAGTTGTGCTGGAAAGAAAAAAATACCTGAGTTTTAGGCTTTCTTTTGCTGCTCACTTGAAAATAAATAATGGAATGTTCACGAGAGCAAGGGTCTGAAACTCAGGGTATTCCCCCCTCAGTTTCCCCCACCAATGGGCTTTCTCTATATTGGCAAATGTAGGCTTTCTCCAGCCCACTGAAAAATATTTATTCCACACAAGTTAGAGTTGCTTTGATAAAAAAGTAGCAAGAATGGCTTCCAGCTACCCCAGGGCATTCTACAGTTTGGCACGTGACACTCTGATGGGGTGAGGAAGCTTAAATAATTCTGGGACACAGGATGATTATTCTAACCATGGCATTACTGGGTGAAAGGAAGGATGCTATGGGTGTGTGGACTTGACATGCTGTAAGAAGGCCTGCCAGATTAAACCGAGCAGGCAAAACAGAGATGAGAATGCTTATTTCATGAATCTTAGAGATGCAGTATGAGAAGGTTCAGTGCTATCAACATGGAGATGTCCAGAAGCAAAACTTGAGGTAGCTGAGAAACTACAAGATAATTTTAATGCACGGCCCTCCTTCTCCCACTAAAAAACCCTCCAAAAGACACAAAGAGCTTTTACCTCATTTGGAGGCTCTTTGGGAAAGACAGCATTTGATTAGGCAAATTAAATTCAGAACTTATGTGCTTAGAGTAGAAATTTTGTATCTCACATCTGACTACCTAAAGGAAATTATCACAACAAGAGAAAGGCAATGCATAGAAGAGGAGATATATACAATATATAATTAAATTTAACTAATTTGAAAAGTAACCTATCCATTGACTCAGTTTTGGAGACTACATAGAGTCATAAGGGATATGGACCATCCTGCCGTAAAGCCACGTAACAGGGGAGAAGATCTCGCAAGCGCTCAGCGTCCTCCTGGGCCTATTGCTCCCTTCTGCTCAAGGATGGGAGGGTTTTTACCTTCAATTAACGATAAAAGAATTCTGGTGCTTTCTAGCACAAACAGCATATGTCACATGACATATGACACATACGGTACATATGGGCAAGTACAGAAACAATAAAAACATGATAACATATGCATTGGGGTCTAGCCCAAAACGGCAAGAGGTGGGCGCTAATGCCTGGGACTACCTGTGAAATACAGCTGTACCAGGGAGAGGGAAACAACCTCCCTCGGCACTGCGTGCTCTACGTGGTACACTCGGAACCTTCCTACAGTACTAACTGCCCTCATTTGTCAATGTTTAACATACAAAGTGCAGAATAAAATCACTTGGGCAATTCAGTCCAAGTAATTAGCTATTTTACATCCGTTCTATGGCAAAATAATCTGGTCTCTCGTTTTATGACTTGGAAAACCATTCACAATCAATTTAGTGATAATATATTAATAATTGTGCGATGTTCCGAACAGATTCAATAGATGATGTCATGTCCGCAGAACGGCTTGTTTTCAAGAGAAGAGATCCGAGATGCAAATCAGTGAGGATTTCATTATGTTAAAATAGACAGATGCTCTGCCATTCACCGAGCCGTCTATTGACAACATTCAATACAACACGAACTGACTGCAATGCAAACAGACAACTGTCACCTCCTCGGTCAGAGAATCTGCACAAGCTGCCCCTTCCCCATACACACCCTCCTGGCTTAATAAACAAAATAACCGCATACGCTGAATTCCAGGGGACTTCAATCTAAGCAGCTGTACCACAGAAAGGAGCTTTCTTCCACACATTTCTTATTCTTATTGCATCATTTTCCATTTTTACCAATTTGCTTTTCAGTCGTCCTTCTGTTCTTTTTTAAACAGCTAGCCCCTAGAGTTACATGATTATATCTAAAGCTCTCTTTTCATTTCAGAAATATGTTTCTAGGTTTTACAGGTGTTGAAAGAAACTTTAAAATGTAAAGACTTAATGAGCCAGAAAGCAAGTAAAGTAATCGCCAATTTTATTTTTACTCTCTCATTATTTTTAATGGATTGGCTCATATTTCCTAAAGGATTCAGAAATTCTTGACTTTCAGAGCCTCATTAGGACAACACTGAATCTAAGACATGAAATTTTCTCCTCAGAGAGCAAATTTTCAAAAGGCATAGACCTGCAAATAGGACAAGAGCAAGAATTTGAGAGTATAAAACTCCTCAGGTTGAAAATACCTGTGTGTGCAAAGTGAATCATACCCATACTTCTGGAATGCAAAAGTATGCATATATAAAGACTTTTTGTTAAAAAAAAAGATCATTCACATTTAAGCTGATTTGACTTGACTGCACTTGGAACTATAGATAACACTGAAACAACAGAACTTATTTTCTTTTAAAAACAAAGGTGCAAATATCTTTAAATTTAGTGACTGAAGAGAGAGTTGCTAGAGCAACAAAATATTTTGTTGATGAGAATATTCATTAAAACCTGACTGGTGCCACGTAAGTCTAACTCTTCTGCTCTTTTTCACTGTAAGATGGGCTTTTCCACATCCACATCTCAGCTGAAAATTGCCTCCTGGTAGGTGGCTACAGCTACAGCGCCCCAGTTCATTCTTGCGACACCACCCCAGGAAAGGATAATCAGGTTTGCTTCTCCCCGCCCCAGAGTTGCCTAGGTTCATTCTTTCCCTCTGATCTCTCCTAAGCCCCAACTCCAACACTGGAAAGCATCCTACGGTCAGCAGCCCTTAACTCCAAAGCAGTCAGAGGCATTCTAGGCTTTTCTGCAGCTTCTCTCAGCTGTTCCAACAGTATTCGGCGCTGAAAGACATCTCAATATACATTAAGCTAGGGAAACATCTAGGGATTGATTACTACTAGCGTGCTGTAGATCTTTTTTCCTATTCATCCTGTTTAGTTTATCTTCATAACCTGAAAGACTGTGTCAAAGATTAGCTACATAAACTAATTAGCTGTTACCAAATCTGCATTCTAAAGAGGGATCTGCTTCTTATTGAAAGCTGCAAGAAGCAGGTGACTTCTGGTTTCTTTGAACATGCTAATTTATACTGGGCTTTAATCTAGAAAAGTCTTTTAAGTTCTCTTCTCTTTCCAGTGATAGGTGCATAAAGCGAGGCACCCCTTGTTGAAGGGGACGGGAACGCCGATAAACACAAACTACCACGCTGTGGGAAGTTGTGTGAGATTTAGGTGATGTAGGAAGCATGAATGTTCAGATTTGTATTTAATACGCAGAACTTTGTCTCCATAACCTCGCACGCAGTTTCTGTTAGTACAGGCTGAGCACAGAGAAGTTGGTATGGCTTTTGGTTATTTCTTTTTAAACATTTTTCAGCCCTTAAGATGTCTTCTCATAATCACCTACTAAACTTTCAGCTTCAATCTATGCTTTCCTGACCCTGCTCCTGGAACTGAGGCCCAAAGCTTCCGGCCTCTCCCCTGCTTGAAACCCTAACCAGCTGCAACACATGCATGTGTGTAGCAGACACCTCCTTTCGAGCTGCCTTTTTTGATCTTCTCTAGGATTTTGCTGAAATCAATAGCCAGTCTTAATGTGAATGCAAAAGACAACATCTGAGTCAAGCTCTTCTACATCAGCTTGAGGTCAATAGACAGCCTTAATAAGGATCTGAAATACGCACACTTTGTCTTTGTGGCCAAACTACTCTCTCAGTTTCAATGGAATAACTCCACCAACCTAAGTCCTCATGGACAATCCTGTATGACTGAAGTTTGCACTATATGCATTAAGAGAATTCACGTAACAAGCATTTAGCTGAAAATTAATGCAAATTAGAAAGGTTAGTGTATTATTTATATTAATTTTTGTTTAGCAGAATGGATATATTTCAGTATGTAGACTTCAGCTGGCTTAGGAGAACAGACACCACAACTGTGGAAAATACATATTCCTACCATGCTTTCTCCTACGTAATGATGTGTGGTCTCGGCAATTTCTTGCCCTCTTTGGGAAAAAACTGCAAAGACTCGGTGTATTGTGATCTACTGTGAATTCTGCATCTGTTTATGATATTCTCAACAGGAAAAGTTGTTTCTTTTCATGATCTGCAGATGCAATTAGAATCACAGAATCATAGAATCATTTAGGTTGGAAAAGACCTCTAAGATCATCAAGTCTACCTGTTACCCTAACCCTGCCATCCCACCACTAAACCCTGTCCCTAAGAAATTACAACAGCAAGGCCTGCAAAATGTTCAGAATCGTGGCGTTTAACAAAAAAACTAGAATGAAATGCTACTTTTGTCATAAAGAAAAGATCCCCTGGGTTCTTCTGTTCAGAACCCTTTAGCCTGAGCATAAGTATCATGTAACTATAATACTTTGCAGCTTTGTTTCCCCTTCCATCTGAGCCTCTCGAGTCACTCTGCAAACATAACTGGATTAAGTATTCCAACAGAGAGAAGCATTCTGCAAAATACAAAAGCTGAAGACCCCAGAAGTCACACACACTGAGCTCTGCACGTCTACCACTGTTTGTACACCACCATGCTAGCACTGTACGTACAAAATAGAAATTTAAACTTTTAAATGCTAACATGCACATTTTCAAAATAAGTATGAGAATATATAAAGATTTTGACCTGCTCATCACAATAAGATGTGAGAGTTCGAGGGGAAGTTTCAATGCACAGTTCAGGGAGGGTTCAGAGCCATATTCCCCACAGATAAAGAAAAAAAAGCAGACCCATGCTCAAAGACTTCAGGTGAGTTTGTCCCTATATAATTAAGGACACTATGGGCTCAGATACATGAAATGGTCACAAGTTAGTTAACCACCAGACAATAAGGATTCACTCTCCTAGTCTGCGCCAAATGCAAACCAACTCAGGTTACTTTAGCCATTTTTCATTAATTTCACAGAATTACGTAACTGTTGATATTGGCAGGAACCTTTAGAGATCATCTAGATCATCTCTGCTCAGAGAAGGGTTAACCAGAGCAAGTCGCCAAGGACCACGTCCATTGGGATTTTGAGTATCCAAGGATGGAGAGTCTACAACCTCTCCAGGCTACGTGTTCCAGTGTTCAATCACCCTTTTAGTAAAAATGTTCTCTCTCATGTTTAAATGGAGTTTCCTGTATTTCAGTTTGTTCCTACTGCTTCTTGTCCTTTCACTAAGAAAACCGAGAATGGTCTGGCTCCGTCGTCTTTGCTTTCCCTGTCAGGGATTTAAACACATTGACAAAACCCCAGGCTAAATAATCCCAGCTCTCTCAGACCTCCCCTCATATTCAAGATGCTCTGTTCTCTTCCTCATCTTCACTGCCCTTCACTGGTCTCATGTCTCTCTTACTGGGGACCCCAGGACTGGACGCAGCACTCCAGGATATGGTGTCACCAAGGATGAGTAGAGGGAAAGAATGAACTTCCTCAATCTGCTGGATATGGTTTTCCTAATGCAGCACAGGAGGCTGTTGGACCTCTTTGCCGCAAGGGTGCATTGCTGGTTCATGTTCAATTTGGTGTCCACCAGAAACCTCCAAGGTCCTTTTCTGCCAAACTGCTTTCCAGCTGGTTGGCCCCTAGCCTGTACTGGTGCAGGGGGTTATCCCTCCCCCAGTGCAGAACTTTGCAGTTCCCTTTGTTAAACTCATGAGATTCATGTCAGCCCATTTTTCCAGCCTCTCGAGGTCCCTCTGAATGGCAGGACAACCATCTGGTGAACCAGCCAATCCTTCCAGTCCTGTGTCTGCAGTCTTGCTGGGCGCACTGTGGCCCGTCAGCCAGGTCATTAATAAAGCTGTTTACCAGTATTGGGTCCACTGTTGATCCCTGGGGTAGACAAGCAGATACAGAGTATTTTCCTACAGCTGAAGTAATTTATTTCTGTCTGATCCTTAGTCCTGCTTCACTAAGTGCCAGAAGATGACACTTTGCAGGATTTACAGAATCACCAAACAGACTACATCCCCAACTTCCCATAGGATCGGCAACCTAATCTTTGTAGATACTCTGAAAATACCACTGGACCCCTATCTGCATCTTTTGGCAACCAGAAACTTGGCAAAAATCTAACAGGAATCACATTTTAAATGAAACTCCAGCTCCTAAAAAATTTGCCACATTTGAGATTTTTATTCTTACTTTGTAAATGGGCAGTCAGTCATCACTGTCCTCTTAGAGGTGACAAATTGAAACAATAAGAAACTGGGCAAAGCTTCACAGAAAATTTGTAGCTGAGCCAGGAGCTGAACCTAATCACGTTGATTTAAGCATCATTCCTTTCAGAATTAAGTTGTGGTAGAATGGCTGAAGATATATGAAAATTATGCAGGAGGAGCGTATATATCCATTCTCATTACAAATAAAGGACAAGTTGGTTTTGATTGAAATAATGTTTGTACTTTATCTTGGGACTCCTCCTTGCTGCTAATTTCTCCAACTCTGCCCTTCTGCCTCATGTTTCTCTTCCCAACATTTATGTCTGGTTCACAAGTCTACTACAAGCCGGAGTAGGAGGCTGACAGAAGGAGCAATCAGGAGAAAGTGGGCAGCAAAGGAGGAGACATTTGCTTTGTTTTTCACTCGCTTGGTGCTGAGCTGACATGGTTCCAGCTAGGAAGTCCAGACCAAACAAGACATCTGAGATAGTACAAAGGGCAAGTAACTGAGGGACAGACTTTAAAGCAGTGAATTGGTGGAAATTCTTGTGTGCGAGACAGGCGACTGTTGCACACCTCCAGCTTATGCAATCTAAGTAGATTCCTCACTAATTAAAACTACCCAAAATTCTACTGCCAGTTTCCAGTGGGATGATTCTGTGAAGATGAATAAGTGTGAAGTTACAGGAAGCAGCAGTGTGGTTTCTGATCAGCTGGCAGCTAGTTACTCTCAGAGACAAACGATTTATTGGAGAAGACCTCATACCATTTCTTGCTGCACAGCAGTGGTCAAATTCAGACAAAAAGCTGTATAAAGGGATTAAATTTTAATGTAAGGGTAGTAAAGGCTTTTTTTTTTTTTAATTTATTGCAAAGGAACAAATGAGTCGGGGCCAAAATCTGATCCAGAATGTCCAAGTGACTAAAGAGCCATCCAGATGGCAGGAGCAAAATAAAAAACAGAGACAAAAATACCACCATTACTACTTTTTTTTCTTTTTTTTGGTCTGCTGCATATTGTGGCTTTATCCAATAAATCTTAGCCTGCACCAATGGTTTTCCACCTGTGGCCCACAGACAGGGAAAATTCACAATTAAGGAAAATTCATGGATAATATCTAGGGAGAGTAGAAATGCCATTATCAAAAGCAATGTCACAGTTGCTAGGTCTGCTTTCCCTCTGCAGAGGTTTGTACCTCCACTGGAAAATGACAAGGGTCTAGAAGATTAAAAAATAGTACCCAGGCTTCCCGCCCAGAAAAGAACAATTCGTTAATTAGAAAGCAAGCTTATGAACTGGAGAAAAATATTCAAACCTCTGCTCTGCCATGCACTTATGTGATCCTCAGCAAATCAATCACTCTGTTCCCGAGTCTCTACCTGCAAAGCAGGGCATGCACATCCTTAGCTCCTCAGATCCTGGTGAGAACAGCATTAGAGACGTGCACTTCAAATGGGTTACTGTCAATAGGTGTCACTAGATGGAGGAACAGCTGCCAACGGAATTATTTCAGAAACATTCGTAAAAGAAGCTACCTGTAATTATCAGTGGATTAACTGGCTTTACCACACTGTAGGAGAAGGAATATTAGAAACGGCAGCCAGTCAACTGTGTAGTCATTTATGAGACAGCTATGAATAAATGAAAGATTTTTGTGAAAAAAAATATGAAAACAAAAGCCAAAGGTATCCCTCAACTGTCATATATGAGATTAATCACAGGATAAAATCAGTCACACTGCATTCCACTGCTCAAACTATTCTATTAAACCAGAGAGCCTGCAGGAAGCAAGAGAAAAATCACTCAGTAGCTTAAAATGGTTTGGGATATGCTCAGTCACAGCGTAAGAGAGATTTAATTTTGAACTTTGCAAGGAAGAAAGTACTTATATAGGAATTTGTTGTTTCACTAGATATTAAAAAATGACATTAAAATGCCTCCTGTACCTATTCATAAGTTCAAAGACAGTCAAAGCTTCCAGTATTTTAAACTGGGATACTTTCTGGGATACCATATATTTCCTCCTCTATATATTTTCCTCCTTCTACCTTGTGAATTTACCTGTCAGTATAGAAACACAGGCTCAAGATGGGTATAAATTGCAAGCTGTTGCTGGTGGAGTTATTACAGCTTGTAACAACCAAGGATTTTGCTATACTATGAAGTTGGAAATTCATGTCTGAACAGGCCGCTCCGGATTCCGGAGAAGGTGTCACATAGCGCAGGACAGATTGTTAAAAACCGCAAGTTGCACGATTCACAGTGCGCGGGTAGGATGACTCCCGATACCAGCACCCATACGCCGAACCAGGCAGGGTTAAATGCTCTTTGTCGGCAGACAGATCTGGTAAGGCTATGCAAAGATAAATATTTGTGAAGCATTCGGATACTGCAATGATAAGCACAAATAACAGAAAGGTGATGACAAAAATAACCTCACTCCTAAAACGTCTTTAGCAGCCATAAATATCTCACTAGGCATTATCTCGATTTACTCAAAAATATATGAGTGATATTACACAAAACACACAAATAAGATTAAAAACATCGTTCAAATCTGTAAAATAAAGTGCTGCAATATATCATATTTAGTCAGCACCTTTTATATAAAGCTTTCTGTAACAATCTCATTTGCTCATTTGTTTGGCAGCTACATTCCTGCAGTGGAATCGTATGGGTTGTCTGTGGTGAAGGTTTCCTTGGGTTTATCTTTCAATGCCCTGTCACTGATAAATTTCTCCAAAAATGGTCTCTGCATCTTGGGCAGCTATTAGCTTCCAGCTCTATTTCAAAACATATAATATATGCTGTCTTCAGTAGGATGACAAGTCTTGGAATAACATGATTTTCTCAGTAGAAAAACAGGAAGAATATAGAGTGTCTATAAAAGCAGAAGGTAATAAAGAACTTCAAATGAAGCATCTGCAAACTCCCAAGGCTTTTGTAGACAATTTTGTAATTTTGAAGGGGATGGCGCAACATTTTATTATTTAGGTTAGATAGCTCTCATTTTGCCTGCGAAAGCATGGCTGCTTTTAACATTACATATGCAAATGCACACACACCCCCAAGAGCTGCATCAACCAACACTCATATTCAAATCCACAGAAACATTTGCCCATACATTTTCTCAGAATTCTCAAAATTTTAATGCATCTGGAACTCAAAAACTTCTGCGAATAAAAGATTTCAAAGGAATAAGATTGAAAAGTTTGCTAATAGATTGCTACAATTTGCTGGAATGCTGATCCATTTAGTGACATTTGTATCGTAATGCAATTCCCAACCCAAATTGCATTGCAGAGTCTGCTACATTTCAGTAGTGAACACAGCAATTCCTTCACAATTGGTTTATAAGAGTAAAGTTCAGCAACTTTGCTAGGAAAAAATGTGTAAAGAATTCAATTTAAACAACATTTATTAGTTGCTTATAAGTTTCTTGAAAAAGTGTCTGTATCTGATTTCCAGTAGAAGTGGTTTTAGAAGAATTCTGCACAACCTGGCTATGGGCACAATAATAATTCTGGAAGTCTTCAAGGAAATAGCTGATCACATGCTCAAAATATGCAATGCCACCAAGATTTCAGGCTGCTACAGCTTGGACAACAACAAATACTCAAGAATGTTACAAGCACGGGAAAAAAAGGACCCTTAGAAATGGAAAAAGGCATGATTTTTTTTTTTAATTAGAAGAGTCCATGTGTCCATCTGCAAGCAGTTGTACCTAGTCTGGGACCTACTTACCTTTTAAATATAGCTATCCTCAGCACCTGCTTAGAAAAGAAAAAATCCTGAAGCTCAGTACAAATGTGCATTAAGCAAATTAGTAAGCAAATTGTTTCCAAAAGTTACTAAGTACATAAATTGAAGGAGAGATTAATAGTATGCAAAACTGAGCAGAATTAGTTTCTGGCAATAAATTATAGATTTCCTCAGGTACATGCTAGCACATCTCTATCTCAACCTTTAGCAAGGTCATCAACCACATCTTATCCTGCTAACCATCTTTTCCCTATTCCCTGTATTTTGTCCCAGGACAAAGTAAGGTAACGTCCATAAGCTTTGAGCATAGATAGCACCAGAACAATGGCAATCTCTCTGACGCGATAGGTGAGTTATATCCATGGAGTTAAATTTGTTTGCTTGGCAAACTCTTTCCTCCTTCATGTATTATCGCCTTTAGCTTACAAGATTTGGTGATGATTAACACAGCTCTGTGGAGGGTAAGGCGTAACGGATTTAACGGAAGGGCTTGAAGAAGTGTCCACAACACCTGAGGCTTCAGTCCTGACACAGAAATGCCGATGCATACATAAGCTTTAAGTGTCACCACATCAAGTATTATACAGGATACTTTCTCCTTGTAACAATGCCTCTAGCAAGGCTCAGCTCAAGAAACCTGGAATAGAATATGTAAAGATCCCTTACTTGGCCAGTCTTCCTCTATCAGCTTTTAAAACCTGGTTTTAGCTCTGATCATATTTCTCCAGTCTTTGCTAGAGGTACATTCATCCAACCAAGAGAGAGAGCCAATACCACATCCTCAAAGTAACAAATCACACAGAAGCTGAGTATTAAAAACACATCTTTAATCCTTCAGTCGACTGAAATACGTTTACATGAGAATCCATTCAATAATCCTGAATAAAAAGCCTGCAACTGAGAGTCACGGACTGCTCACACGTGATTTCTCAAGAAAAAAAGGACCGAATACTCAACCCACCTATGGTGCTGTTTACAAAGTAGTATATGATTCGTTATTTACATCAAATCCTCACTGGAGAAAAAGGTTGACACTCCAAGATATTAACCTCTTAGGCATACTTACTTTCTTCAGAAGATTTATTTTAGCTCAATTGTTATGTAGGCGACACACTACTAAGTAAAAAGATTATCCAAGATTTGCAGCCTAACACTGAAAAGTGGTTAGTTTTAGATCGTACTTAATCATGGATTTCAAGCAAGGATGCAAACAGGGGCCAGTGCCTCTATCACAGTTAATATGATTGGAAAGAACATGATGTTCAGCAGAAGAGACAGAGCCTGTCTGCTTCAGGTACACAGGAACGGATCCGTTTCATATAATGGCAAGAAAATTCAGCAAGCGTGGATCTGTCAGAGTATTCGCGTCAGGACTTACACCGAACGACATGCACCAAAACAGAGAGTTTACAGTCTAAATCAACTGCAACACAGGAAGAGATGAAATAAAGAAGTGGAAGCAAGTCCCATTTTTCTTGTTAGAATTTCACACGTGAAAAATCAAGTTGATGCAGACATCAGTACTCAAAGGGCTACTTGAAAACAGTGAGTCTGGAGGCATTTTTGTTCTTATAGGGGTAATACAAATTAATTTCTTTGCTCCATGATTCTGTAGGGTACTAAGAATTTTCTAGAAGGGTGAAAATGAAGATGATCGCTATCTCCTAGGAGACAGCAATCTTCATTAGGATCATCCTCCTGAACACATTCAGCACATCTCTAAGGGTTCGACTGTTTTACAGAAATAATTCAAGTTTACCTGTGCTTTTACATGTCTCTGAAGGGAGGATAACAACTGAAGCTTTTCTGCAGCTTTTGAGAGGCCAGTCAAGCGAAGTTATTGGAGAGGGACCAATACAATTTACAGTTATTCTTTGTTTATAAGTCTCCTGACATAACATAGTAGCAATATATATTTCTTCAGAAGCCTTCTTATTTCCATGGCCAGATTTCAGATTTTCCTCTTTAGAGCCATACTGTCCATCAACTCCATCACAAATCATGGAATAATTTATCTTTTCAAAACAAAGGTACACATTTAAAACTCCCAACAGAAACTTAGAGGTCAGACATTTACATTGCCACCAATTAGTACCTTTCCAGAAAAAACGTCCCGTGTGTCTATTCAGCACATTCCTTGTTATTACAATATTTTTTACCCTTTAGAGAACAGAGGGCAATATACCCTCTTTTAATGCAAATATTGGTGGAAACAAGTTATTAAACAGTCATTTTCTCTTAATACTGAAACAAATAGTTTATAATTTTAAAAATTACTGCCATGTTAACAGACACAGAATGCAACATTTCCTCCCATTGGAAAGGCCCTAAAGAGCCACTGCATGAGAGGATTGCTCATATGTATCAATCTCAAAACTTGTGCCTTTGACCCAGGCTAATCACAGATCATCAGCCTTGATGCTGGTGAACACCCTTACAAAAATTAATCAAAGTGACAGGCACAGAAAGAGGAGCAGATCAAACAGACAAGTTCCCATCAGCAATTAGAGAGCACATGCTCTGAGGCCGCTGCCAGTTACCGGGGCCCAAGAGGCCCCTGACTGGAGCAGGAGGGCGAGGAAGAGGAGGGAAGGGGGGCAGGCTGCGAGGTTCGTGCCTCCCCATGCTGAACGGACTCGGCTCTCGCGTGTGAGTTCAGTAAGAGGGACAGGATTCCATACTCTTCCCTTCCAGATACCTAATTACTCACTCTATCAATTTGAGTGTTTTCATATTTCCAGCTCGTTGACGTTCCTTCACAGCTGCTTTTCCCTGAGTCAGGACCCAGTTTGCTGCAGTTCACTTTTGCAGGATTATCACACAGCTCGTGCATTATATGACATACTGGAGACGAAATACTCCCACCATTTGTAAGAAAGCCATTTGCCAGATGGCGTCTACAGAACAAGAACCTTGGACAACTTCATAAACACTATCCCTCAGTTCTTACCTAGGGACTGAATGATTCACAGGCAGAACTGCACCCTGGGTGGCTCCAGGCTCCCTCACCTCAGGTATGCTGTTAAAAGTTTAAAACTTTTTCTTTAAAGGAAGTAAAGATTAAATTCAGGATAACATAATAGAATCAGAATAATTTAGTTTGGAATAGGCCTCTTGAGATCATCTGATGCAAACCCCTTTGCCCCAACATAGGGCTATTTATATAACATGAAAAACAAAATATAAATCTGCAGAAGATAATCTTAAGCAGAGTCCTGTACTATAACGTCCTTCCCAGGACACAGAAATTAACTGAACTTATAACGAGTGCAAGCAGAATTGACAACCTTTGTTCCTTTGATAGTCAGCTGCTGACCTGATCCTAGGCTTTAACAGGGAAATGCACTCAGCCTCCCGCAATAAACATTAACAACAGTTTTCCCAAATACAAATGATTTCCTGCCTCACGCGTGGTCCAAGTCCCACGCATCCCACAGACAGAAGGAATGAAAAGTTACAATAAAAGAACAAGTATTTTGCTTTGTCTTCCTTCTTGCAAAAGGCAAAGAGGAAGCTTCGCTCACTGACACCACAGCACAGCTAAAGTAACCAAGAAGCTCTCATCCCACTCTTCCCCACACAGACAGCAGCAGCCAAGTGCAAAAGACATTTAATTAAAAACTCTCAAGTTAGTTCTCTAAGTGTGGAGTGCTTCCACTGAAATACATTCTTTCACATAAAAAGAAAATTATAATCAGCCAGTATTGTGGGACCCACTGACAAGAGGATCAACGGGCTTTCTGGTGCTGCCTGCAAATTTTTTTAGTACTCTATAAAAAAACCCCACTATTTTAAAATTATTCTAATGGCAGCAATACAGCAAAGTCAACATACAAAGAGATGGACAAGCTGGTTTTGAAAGACTCATAACTCCATCATTTACTGCGAGAATTTCACTACAGCCAAGAATATAACCCGCCTCATTTGTAACTAAATGCCGTGAACCCAGTAAGCAGAATAGAAGGCTCAAGTGCCAGGTACAGTCCAGATCATCCATTCCTTCTGGTACAGATATATTAAAACAGATTCAACATAGAGATTAGGATCAGATTATAGCACTTGAGTTAACTGCAAATAGGTTTTGTCATTTGTATCTACAAACCACAGCTATTACACCAGCAGCACATTCATAAAACTGGTTATAAACAATTCCAGAGGGAAGCCTGTGGAATGCTGCACCCCGACAGAGCTGTCCGGGCCACCTCTTCAGCTGCATTGTATTTGGTGTGCATCCACAGAAAATATTTTGAATAAGATGAAACTCCTCAGAGCCCAAAGCTCTCTCCATGGAAAAGCAGATTTATCGACTCCTTTGAAGAAAGCTCTTGAGGAAGTTAGATAAGCCACTGGTGCCTTAGGAGTAGCACTTCCAATAACTCCATTCCAGCCCCGTGCTGTGGTGCCCTTTACGTCCTCCATTTAACACAAAGCCTGAATCACAGAATTAGCAGGCAGATAAGGTACATGAAGTGGGCTTCGACAGGAGGACAGCAAAAAGAAACAGATTATCCGTGCTCCTCTCGCTTGCATCAGTACCTGCAGTGTTCCTAACTCTGCTCCTCCAGGAAGGGCATACGGAAGACAAGGCTACAGCCATATCCCAAATCCCTACCGGGCAGCTGGTAGCGATGCGATTGCCTGGTGGCAGCCCAGAACTGTCTTTCAGCATGAGTCATGAGCACGGGGGCGGCACACGGCTACGAGCAACTCTTGACTTCAACCTTTCTATCAACGATTAGGCCCAAGCCCTGCATCTATACCGATGTAGATGTCCACCTACATTTGCCAAAAGCAGAATATAGGATCGTACATACTTCCAACTGTTTTAAAAGATACTGCACCAAAAAAAAGAAACATCCTTGCCAGGAAAATGTAGTTGTATCAGACACACGGGAGCTACTAGCTCAAAGGCAGGCATATTACAAATTACCAAAACAGAATTAGGAAGAACGAGGCACCTGGCCTTCCAGGTGTAGCAGATTCCCAGGAGACATCCCTTCACACCTGAGCCTTTTGGAAAGAGCATGCTGAATTTATAACATATGTAAGGCTGGGCAGCCACACAATACGAAGTGCCAAGGCATCCAATTACTTTCAGAAGGTGCATAGACACAGATAGGAGGAGGAAAACAAGACCAAAAAGATAAACTCTTTACATTTTAATATATTTTTTTCCTCCAAAATTAACTTTATCAATAAATTTGTCCTCTAGGGGAAAGAGGAGGGAGGGAAGTTCCTAGAGTAGATTTTCAAACTTCAGGGGTTTGGCATTCTCCTTCAGGGTTTTTTCAGCTGGTAGATACCATCATAACCAGCTGCTCCCAGTCCCAGTACACTTACCCCTGCCAGACTGCACACTGAGAGCTGGAAATCTACTGCAAGAGGAGGATCGCACAGAGTAAAACTCCACAGGCTACCTTTAACACCGATTTAGTGCTCTAGAGCTTAATAACTTAATTCCAGTTTTTACTGGAATTTTACAATTTTACTGGAAGTTTTACTTCTACATTTGATTACGTGATCGACCTTTAGTCTCAAAAAGAAAGGTTGCGCGCTCTGTGCGACTTGTGACTGTTTGATGTTTGACATATGCAATGGGTAAAATAACATGACGGAATGGATTCTGCAAAGTTTTGCAAATAATGTGACTTTTCAGTTGCAATCTTGATACCTATTTACATCCTTATGTATATTTAGGAAAGCACGATGGATAACGTGATTAATTGCAAATGAGTGCGTGTTGTTGAAATTCAACCGTCCAATAGCTACAAACTTTAGTACTCCCATATTCATGTTTCTGCAGTTGCTGAATCTTCTTCCTAACTGGTCTTTTTTAAAGATTTCACTCCAGAAAAATTAAATGTCTCACTTCACTGAGTCTTTTCACTAATTTAAGCAGTAAAAGAAATTCATTATACAAGGTTGATCACACATGTTTAAAAGATTAATTCTCTAGATTACGACTTTCAAGAGGATATATATAAGTTCAGCTAATGTACCCCTGCAGAAAAATATTGCGCCTCAGAATACAATGCCTTTTGCAGGCAGCGGCCAGAGACAGAACCTTCTAACCACGTGCAGGGGGCATGGAGATGCAGGGCTATGGGATTACTGCAGGCCATATTTGTACAATGTATTTCTGCAGTTTAAGACAATCAGCTTTCACTGTTTACCACCAGTTGGAACTTTCTATCTCACCAGGAAGGCCAGGTTTCGTTGTGGTCCAGAAACTGCCAAAGACTGGACACAAGATAGTTTTGAGCTTTAGCAAATCACAGCAAAGCTTCTGTTGAAAATGAGCTGATACAAGAACTTGCAAAGACACCCATAACCATTACAATTTTTGGATGGTCCTGAACAGACACCATCCTTCCTCCCTTGTGAAAAGGTCTAGGGAACTTGGTCTTGATGTTGCATGACTCCATACAGTTGCATGTGGCTCATAAGACTGTCAAACAGACGAGATTCTACCTCTCTGAAGACCCAACAACACAATTAGAAAAAAATATAAGAATGACTACAAAAGATAACACAAAGACTAGGAGATAAAACGTAAATTGCACTAGCGTATGTCCATTACCTGCCCACTTTGATAGCATTATTACTTATTAAAAATACACTGTTACAAAATGAATCATCGCAGGGAAGCAGAGGCAGCGATGCCAGCCCCACGTGTAAGAATGCCAAAGCCAGCCAGCTCTATTTCACCTTCCCTCGAAATAAGTACGTAGGGCAACTTGCGAGTGTAAAATGGCACAGAGCAACATGCTGGGCTGGTATTCGGCTTTCAGAACTGCCACGAGACTCCTCTAACTCGAGCAGAAGTCCTCTGAAATCCACAGATGTTAGATGCTGCCTATAACCACAAATCATGGTGAAAGTGTGCTGCCACACTGAATTGCTTCTAATGCAGACACAGTTCCCAAGCTTCACTTGCTGTAGCTCTTGATTGCTCCCATGCGTTTCCAGCTCTCTGTGCTACAAGCTGTGGCAGACTCTTTGGAAAGATTAAACCGTCAAAGTCCACAGAACTATTTTTTCTCCCTCCGAGCCTTTAATCACAAACACGCTCTAAAAAAATTCAGCGCTACAGACATGCGAGTGTATAAGCAGAGAAACTTTCAATGTACGGTATATGCTTATAACCTCGCTTCGTCGTGTCTGACACCTTTGCCTCTCACAAACCCGTGGCTGAGCTCGTCCCGTGGCATGCTTCATGAGGGCTAATGATCTCATCAGTCTTTTCCTCCTCTACTTCTGACGTTTTTCATTATCTGTGTTCTCTCTTCTTCTGTCTGACCCCAGCACTTTTCACCCTAACAGCTGTCTCTATTCTCCTGAAACCAGTATTTCTCTATAAGTATACTTAATCCCTGATGGTATTTGGAACAGGGAGAAGTGGTGACACTGAGAACAGGACTGTGAATTTTGTTAACAATTTATTTTTTTTTTTTAAATCTGTGCAAAGAATAACTGATAAGGAGTATTTACCATCCAAGAGTTCTGTGGTTTGCCTGTGGCTATGCACACTGACCCGGGCTACCTTCAGGCTCTCCTACAGCTAAATATCCGCGATGTTTCATGACCATAATTCCCTACCAGTCATACAATACAGTTACGAGCTTCATTTGCGGCTTGGAACCAAGCTTACTCTAAAGTTAGAAATTTCAGATCAGACATGGTTTTGTGCTGACTGAATGTATACTTGAGACTGATTTTCAATGTTTATTTTTAGTGAATTCTGAATGCTTCCACTAATTCAGGAACTCGACTGATTACAACAAGAGCAAGAGGACTTATTTTGCTAAATGTAATTCCTGCTTACGGGATTTACTGAGTACCCTTATAGCTGGAGAAGGCAATGGGATTGTCAGCATTTAGCATCTTACAGGGTCAGGCCATAACCACTGTCTAAATTCCACCAGGTTAATGCTCTAAGGGCAGATAACAAATGCTAGCCCGTGCCACATCCCTAACTACAGATAGGGCATTATATTTAGTATTTAAATGTGTGAGATTTAGTCTTTATACGTGTTAAAATAGATTGTTATATTTAGATCTTGGACAAGCTTTTATCTTAACACAAGTGTCACATATAGCTACAACTAGAATCCAGGATATAGTTTCTGTTTTTTTTGCTTTAGGAAATACTTACAGAACATGCTGTACTCATGTTCTCACGGGCTTGCGACATAGCAATACCAACATGGATGGGCAGCCGTGTAAAACCTTGCAATAGGAGTATTTGTAATATTTTAAACTGACTTCCAGCCATTTTGATAATCGCTAGTTTTACAGTACAAAAGCTAATAACTGTTCTGGATTTCTCTGAGCAAAACAGTACTCTTTTCTGATAGCTTGTTTTACAGCGTAAATTCCCAACAACCTAGATGGGACACAGCACCTGTATGATTTTTTTTTGTTGCTCTTCACTCTTATTTCAATAGTGTTATATATGAAAGGAGTAAAAGACAACAGACATTATTACTGCAAGAAGTTTAAGCATGGTCTCATCTTTGATTTCACATTAATAGCAGAAGCTAGTTTAGAAAACTTGACTATGGGAGAATATTTTCTCTTTAAAATGGTGAGGGACAGCTGTGCTCATCCACTACCCGTCATGCCACATCCCCTCATTTCTTTCAATTTGTCTTTCACAATGGTATCCTCTTAGCCAGAGCGCTGCTATATGGCCTCTAGCTTCACAATTCTGAACAAAGTTAATACTCCCTTACAGAAGTGTTTGCTCACATCCATCCACTCGCCAGGACCCCAGAGAGAAAAACATCAAACTCTCAGAAGTTGTTCTGTTCTATGATAGAGCTGACAACTCCATTGCAAAGATTTCCTGCCAAGCACTGAGCCTTGCCATAAAATTCAGAAATTCCTTCACATCCCTCTACTCCTGCTGGTTTTATTCCCCTTACTGCTAATATTAGGTAGTTTTTACAAAATGAACAATTGAGAAAGGAGATATGATTTTTTTTTTCCTTTGGAATTCATCCATGGAAATAGCAAGACCAACAAAGAAAAAGCAGATACGTCTAATGCAGCAAGCTCTGAAGTAGCATTGTTAAAAACCCAACCAACCAACCAAATCCTATTGATTGAGCACATGTAAGACAGTTTGAATTGTCCACATTTCTTTCCACTGAGAGGGACTGACCTATATGGCTGCGAGTTGCACGCCATTTTTATAAACATTCAATGAGCATTGATTTTTCACGAAAAATATAGCAGACATGGACTGGCTGGCTGGTGATGTCTGCAGTACAGATCAAAGGAATGTGCAATAACAGTAAAAGCTGGGACAGGGTCAAGCCTGCCTAGCCATCTTGCTTTCAGAGACCCCCATGCATTAACACTGGGAACTGTGTTCAGGTTTATAAAAGAGAGACAGCATTAGACACACCAGCACTGCACTCAGGGAATAGGTGATGTCTCAGGGTGCCCTTACCTGCTCTGGTGAGCTTTCCTGAGACACAGGCACAGTCACCCCCCGACAGCTGTTGACAGTTTGTCAAAAAAAGTTTTGCCATGCAATTCATGCGTGCCACAAAGCATGTTTCCGTATTTGTTTTAACATAAAATTATGTCACGGAAACATTTAGAAGATGAATCACTAAGAGAATCTTTTTATAGATTCCCAAATGTAAGAAGCCTGCTGGTTTTACAACATACAAGCATCCTGCTGAGCGGGAACAAAAATGCAGAACTAAAGCTGGGACAGAATTTCTTCTGTCATTCACTGAAAAAAGAAGAATCAGCATGGTAGATTTACCCAACAGGCACGAAGTAAGCTTCTTAGTTTAAAGATTTGTTGAGAATTTTGGATCCTCATTTTGAAATGTCATTCTCTTCAAAACTTACATGCACTTATGTTGAAAATAAAGCTGGAAACCCAGGAGTGTGGATTCCCTTGAATGTCCAGTCCCCTGCAGTAGTAGGTCACCGTCCTTTCTGCAAGCTGAGATCCACCGTAAAAATATTTTTTCGCCATTATTTCTTTTAGACAGCTTCAGAAACTTTTCATTGCCAACCTAAGTCTACTCATTCTCCATCTTCTGTTCTACTAAAAATAGCACCTTTCAATTTTTTTTTTATTTTTTTTATTTTTTTTTTTTTTTTTCTTAATAAAAGCTTTCATCTCCCCGATTGGCCCTTTTCTGCACCTTTTAGTGTCAATCAACACTTCTCAAATGTGAGTCCTATGGTGTTTAGGTGAGGACCTAGAAGTGTTTGTGCAATAGAAACATTTCTGTCTTGAACCGAAACACATATGATCAGTTCAGAGCTGCACACCGTCACCAGCCCAGCTTGCAGCAGTCCTGTGACTGACTGGTGGGTTTTCTCACTGGTTATTTCCAAATGACAGACTCCCAGATGACAGCAGAAGTCCCTTGTTATTAGGTGGCCTTTCATCCTGGTTCTATTATTCTGCTCAGCCTCTGTATTAACGATGCCTTCAAGCCTTGTGTCACCCGTGGGTTTATTAGCATACCCAGCTTTGGGTGCCAGTCTTCCGTGAAAAATATTTGGAGGTATCAGTCCCAGATGTGCAGCTACTGATTTCCTTCTGACCTATATTTTTTCTGTCACATCAGTAACTATATAGAAGACTTGGGCTTAATAAAACATGCTATTTGATTAAAAGTTAAATATTTTCATAATTTTGCATTGCACTTACAGTCACTTCAGTTGTGGGTCAAACAACAAGAATTTTTTCATTGGGATTTTTCCAGTCAGCCAACGAACCGAAGACAACTGCTCACACACCAGAAGAGGGAGATGCAATCTGGATACGAACAGAACATTTACAAGGGCATTCCCATAGCACGTACCCTGCTGCTGGTGCCAACTGAGCAGAGGTCCCAGCAGCTCTGCTAAATCTGTGCTTGGACGTTGCTTTATTCAGATCATCTGGTAAACTGCTCAGTATTCCAGACCATTCACATATCTTTTTCTAAATAATGATATTAAATCAATATATAAACAAGTTAGGAGAAATGTCAACATTGTACAATAGCTACTGCAATATAATCTGTGTTCCCAAGAAGCCACAGCTGTGCCTTATTGGTCCACAGTGTAATTCTAACTCAGCAGTTTCATCAGAGAATATTTCACATCCTGCTTTACAAACGTTTCCTGTGTTTCTAGGTAGGATGTCAGTTTAACAGAATAGTGGGCAACATACATCAGGATAAACCTCCTGTTAGTCAGAAAGTGAACCAGAAATACCTCATTTTAGTTCTGTAACAGCATTTCTGACTCACTGTACAAGTAATTCTCAGAGGATGAATTTCGAGTGTTGAAATATTTATTGTAAAGTAAAATTAAGGCTCAAAAACTACCCTTCATTACTATTTTATAGACCTTTGCTAGGAGGGTTTATAGAAATCCTAACTTGAAACAGATAGCACGTGATGATCTGAAATTCAACCGTTACATACAGCAGACCACTACTGTCATAGCAGGCTCCCTGCTAACTTTTGGGCTGCACTATAGAGAGTAGAAAAGTAGCAGCAAAGAGGAAGACCAGCAGAGAGTCCTAAGGCTGCTGAAGGGCAATGCAGAACAGAACTGCAAGTTCATGAAATCCTCTCTGCACAACACCACACCTGACCTGAAATGCGGACCCAGGAGAAGGAACGTAACAGCTTTCCAAACCAAAACATTCCCCTCCAGCTCCAGTGATGCCACTGGAACAGGCTGCTGCAGTCACTGCCTGTGAGTGTTCGGCACCATCTGCTCCCGCTGGAGGAGCGAGGCACGGGCGAGATGAAGCGAACAGCAGAATCGTGTTTGTGGATGCATCCCCGGAGGCGGGAGCAGGGAGCAAGTCGGTCTCTCAGTCCGAGCTTGCTTCTTCTCTGAGCTGAGAGGTCAGGTAGGCAGCAAACGTGCTCCTCTCACTTGAGAGCAGCACTAGATTCACAAGCGGAATATTACAAATTCCATTAATGGACTTTTTTATTATAAAAATGTATATATTTGAGGACATTCCCCGTGAGAAGCAAGTGATGTACAAAACAAAGCCTTTTTTTACATCGGCTATACATGAGGTCAACTAAGGCAAGCATATGGAATATTACAGCCTTAAAAGCCATGAATTACTAAGAATTACTGCATCTCATGGTATCACACAGCCCAGAAATGTAAAGCTACTTTCTTAACGGTATGAAAAACCTTACTACAAAACCTTGCAAAGAAAGTCCTCCTTTTCTTAGCTCCTACAGTATTGTAACAACTGAAAATCACCTATAATTTGCGGATCTGGTGATATCTGTAATACTGCTCATTAGACTTAAATAGGTAACTTGAAATAGTCATAAACAGGCCACGCTTGGTAACAGGAGTTCTAAATCAGGCAGCTACAAGACAAACAAAAGCCTGTATTTTGTTCTTGACCCTTCTCTCGTGCATGTAGCCTTTGATTCACAAATAAACAAGGAAACTTCAGACTGAAATTTCAAAACTCAGCCCCAAATACACGCTCCTGCTTGTACTCACTGCGTGTGTCTCTGATCTACATTTACACCCCAAAAGCTCGCTTTTTCACAGAAGACAATGTCTCAGTTTTATCAACAATTGATGTCCAGCTATGGGAACTAGCATGCATATTTTTAACATTTGCAAGCAGATCTTGAAGAGAGTTTCTAAAAACTCACTTACAGCCTCTGGTATTGTCAGGATGCTCCCAGAGTGCAAAAATAAATTTAATAGACCATATGCAGAAATAATACACAGTTAGCAATATTGTTGAGTTCTCACTCTTGAAAAGCAAAATTTAAACTATTTCACAGGCAATAAAGAAATAGAAGGACAGCATTTGACAAAAGCCCCTTTGGAGAAAATAGCAACAGCCTGAGCAGGCATACCAGGAGTTATTCCTCTACTTGTGAGAGATCGGGGCCATGCAAGAAAGAGGGGGGTTTCAAGACTTTCAGGACAACACGGTAACATTTGAAAGGAGACGGTCTTTCATGTACTAGGAAATAAGAACAAGTTCTGGGTCCACCTTAGCCAAACCGTCTTCAATCACTGGCACTGTTACTGACCAAAGAAACTTGTTCTAGTAACAAAATGAGGCAAAATGTGTGAAAAACCTCAAGCGTAGCTGATGAGAGGACAGCACAATTCAGAGAGGAGCCTGTGGAAATAGCTCCGCGCTATCCTTTCCACTTCACTGACCGTGAATCAGCTACTTCAATTTTTTCATTGGCTGCTAATGACTCCAAGGGCACTTTATGTAAAGGTGTGAACAGAAGGGGGAAAAGAAAATCCTGGCCATGCTGTGTACACTCTTAGTTCAGACTTCACAGATCAACCACAGCCTGGCAGGATTTCAAACCAGGCAGCTCATATGTGGCCCAGGTAACACCCTCCCTTACAGGAAAGCACCAGTATTTTCCGATTCTACCAGGCATTTTACATAATTTCAGGTAATTCTTCCTCACCCTGACTATGCAGTAGCTATGCCATGCCAATACTACAGGCTGCCTCGCTCCTGGAAATCCCCGTTCCCTCATCTCTGCCGGGTGCGCTCTGGCACTGATCCCTTGGGACAAAGGCACGCACTTCTCACTTCGCTTTTCTACTCCTGAACATCTCTCCATAGGAAGGAATGATTCGATTCACCCTCTTTACAAATATGCAATTTTAATTAGTTAATAAGCATGTTACTTCAAGCCTGAGATTTTGGCAGTGGCTCTGGTACGTTATCCTACCCCAGCAGCTCCCCTGTAGCAAACTTTGGGTTGCAGCACACGCCGCTGGGCCTCTCGCTGCTATCACCATCTGCGACAGCTTCTTTTTTCCTCAATTATGCTCATGCTATCTGAGCTGAAAAAAAATCTTCCAGTGCTTGCCAGTCTAAGCATATGTCTATGTATTTATTCAAGAAATTTTTATCGATCTGAGTTGACAATGCCATCTTTCACATCAGTTCACTGGGGTTTCATTAGCATGAAGTGTCTGAAGCTTAATGAGAAAGAATCAAGTTTGGATCAAGACTTCCTTATTTACAAGTTTTTCAGAGTGAATGGAGCAGCAGAGTGTTTCGGTGAATACAAAATTCAGAGTGCTGCCTGATAATCTGGTTTCAGAGCTATCTAAGCCACTCTACTCTCTCCCTGAACCCACCGGGAGACAATATAGTGAATTACTGCTGGACCGCACCACCAGCAAACCAGCATTTCTTTTCCTGTGCTGGCTCAGTTACTCTCCTCAGTGAGCAGAAAGCAAAGCTGAAATACAAATAGATAGATATATTTGAAACTCCACCGCTTATCCGCTACGGCCAGGCCCAACACCCGTCTCGCCCATGCTGGGGAGCCAGAAACACCCATGCTCCCCTCCCCATGTTCACCAGCTACGTCCCGGTCTGTTACTGGGTACAAATCACAGAATGCTTTGGGTTGGAAGGCACCCCTAGAGGTCATCTAGTCCAACCCCCCTGCAGTGAGCAGGGACACCGCTAACTAGATCAGGCTGCTCAGAGCCCCGTCCAACCTGGCCTTGAATGTTTCCAGGGGTGATGGCAGGCACAAGCAAGCTGCTGCACCCCCTTCCCTCCGAGACCAGCTTGTTAATTCTCTGACAACAAGCACGCTTACTGAGGCTGTCCGCAAGCAATTCAGACAGTGGTTAACTCATCCCTACTCTTTCACTTGATCAAGATTTATCTTGATGTTCAAACAGTCCATGCTCAATGAACATGTTCTTGCGGAAGGGGACACAAGCAGCATATAGCACTGGACTACACGATTAATACAGATTTATTTTTTTATAGAACCTCTGAGAAGAAGTATTTCTGACAGCAGCTGCCATGCCACTGTCAGGCAACTTAACCCCCACAGCGTTAGGTTACTACGCGCTGAACGACGGGGAGATGCAGTTTAGCTGTAACCACACAGGGCAGACTGGTGCTAGGTTCACACCCCAGCTGAACAGGCAGAACCCGCCGGTCAGTGCGACGGTACGTCCAAGGGATCTACCAGAAGCCAGTCGTGAAATACAAGCAGTATCATTTACATCCCAAGAAAGTAAGTGCTAAAGAAGCTTCACAGCAAGCATAATTGATGATTTACCAATTCTTTGCATATTAAAACTTAAGATGTTTTGAGACTCAAGAACATCTCTGTGAGAAGCATTAGCCATCACCAGCTTCTTTTCACTGCCCGGTCACAGACATCATGCTGTAGGCACTCACAGTCTTTATTAAGCAAAATTACTACCTCACCAGCCAAACTAAGCTGATTTGAACAGTTGCTATAAAAAGTGTGGACTCATCACCTTTCTAGTTATACTGCAGACATCCCCAAACTGATAGTAAATAACTGAATTTTAAAATAGTGTTGAATTACAGTAAAAAAATAGAGACCTTACAAGACTTCTCTAATGAGGAACCTGACAAGCTATTATAATATAAAGTTAGATATAATAATATAATGTTAAAGCATACATTTTAAAAGCATGTGTAAACTGAGTGAATAAGTACATCTTTTCCTTTTTTTCTTTAATAGATGCTTGTTACTTTATAAGTATGTAAAAATAAGTAAAGGGGGTGAAAAATAACTATGAAAAAGAGTGCTTTTGATTGCATCGCAGTAACTTCCTATCGAGAGGGTGAATGCCTGCTCAAACAGACCGACACAGAGCATCCCTGATACCAGCCATGTGCTGGCTATTAGAAACAGAGATACCACTTCCAGCTTCTCGTAGGACAGGCCAAATGCTCATCACTGTCATGGATGTAAAATGAAATTAAATCCACTGAAACCAAAAAGAATGCAGAAGAATTGCAATATATACAAAAAAGCAGATTTATACAAATGTAACTGCAGTGGCCTATTATGCTAAAAAATTACCTTAAACCGCAACAATAGAAGAATAAGCTTTTAATTGTCCAAGACAGCTGTACTTCTGATTAGGTCTAGAAATAATCATCTACTAGTGCACCTACATTTTTTTCATTTTTGTGATTACAACATTTTTGCAGTATTAGCACAGAAAGGTCCATTCTCCACAGCAACAGTACACATCAAAGAATTAGGAAAATCTTTTAAGAGCACACTCATAATACCTCAATTTTAAGAACTTGCTTCCTGAAGATTTCCAAACTGTGATAAATGAGGGGCTAAATGAAGGGACAGTAGCTTAATCCTCTCTAAATGGGCTTATACGATGCTGTTAATGCTGCTTTTGCGGCATTAACATACTTCAGATGAGATCATTCCAAAGCTGAAACTCTGTGCAGAGGCCATCTCCAGGTCAGGGACATAAAGTTATTTTGCAGTCACACCGTTACTCCATTACCTCACCTACTATTGCTATTGTCTGATAAACGGCAACCTGCTATTTTTAGGGAATAAAAATAAGGGGGTAAACATATTCTACTATACTGTGTTAAAAATAGAGTTTTATTCTAGTAAGTACATGACGACTCAGAAACCTTTGTTACCAAGAACACACAGTGAAAGGGATGCAGAATGAAGAATTTTGGGTCAAGGATACAGCATAAAGCCCCTTTATTACCAAAGTGCTGTAACAGCTTTACTTTAGTCTCCCTTCATTGTAAAAAGGACTCAAATCTTAAGGCTGTGGCAGAAAAATGACATAATAAATCCAAGGGTATCAAATGTTTATACTACAGTGGGAATCAAAAGTTTGTATTGCAGAAAGTGCTAAATCTATCCTGGCAGCATTCAGAATGGTGGCTGGAGAGAACTCAAACAGGTCAAGAAATTAAGTCCTAAAATTATTTTTTAATCATAAACTATCCTGATCTGTTGTTTTCAAACCTGCCTTCTAGTATATGTATTTATTATTTAATATGTACAGGTCTAATGATGAGAAAGTAACAACAGTCTGCTTCAACACCAATCCAGATCAGAGCCCTCATCTACCCCTTTTTACTTTTTCCATTCATTCTCTGCTTAACCATCTTTCTCCCTTTTATGTAGTAGAATTGCATACATTGTTATGCCAGGATTAAATATATGTTAGCATTTCACATTAAGAAAATTCTCCATTCTTGTTATGTAGGGTTTGAACCAGACATTTAACAAAAGAGCCAGAGGAAAACAAAAAAATTCTAAACAGAATTAAATCTTTTCCTGTAATTATTATACACAAACCATGAAAGAATCTATGTGGAAGAATTAAACTGAAGGCATGGATTTTGATCACATAATGTTTACCCCAGATTTATAGAACTCAAATCCCGAGATTTTCATCCTAATCTTCAGTAAGAGTTAATACTGATGAGAATACATTACAAATTGTCTTCTCTGTCCAAGCTGTCTTCCTTTGTAAACAAAATCAGAACAATCAAAATAACAGTCATTTTAAAAGCAGACTGTCGTGGTTTAACCCCAGCCGACAATTCAGCCCCGCACAGCCGCTCGCTCACTCCCCCGTGATGGGATGGGGGAGAGAATCGGAAGGGTAAAACTGAGAAAACTGGTGGGTTGAGATAAAGACAGTTCAATGGGGAAAGCAAAAGCCGTGTGTGCAAGCAAAGCAAACCCAGGAATTCCTTCCCTGCTTCCCACTGGCAGGGGGTGCTCAGCCACCCCCAGGACAGCCGGGCTCCATCACGCGTAACGGTGACTGGGGCAGGCAAACGCCATCGCTCCCAACGTCCCCCCCTTCCTCCTCCTTCCCCCAGCTCTATGTGCCCAGCATGATGCCGTATGGTGTGGGGGACCCCTGGGGGCAGTCGGGGTCAGCTGCCCCGG
>NW_009260358.1:90020-98019 GCF_000687185.1 Egretta garzetta | reverse complement strand
CGGGGGACGGCCGGGGGCACCTGCCCCGGCCGTGCCCCCCCCAGCTCCTTGTGCCCCCCAGCCCCTCGCTGGTGGGGTGGGGCGAGCGGCAGAAACGGCCTTGGCTCTGTGTGAGCCCGGCTCAGCAGGAGCGAACCCATCCCGGGGTTATCAGCCCCATGGCCAGCACAAATCCCAAACACGGCCCCGTACCAGCTACTGGGAAGAAAATTAACCGTACCCCAGCCAAAACCAGTAGAAATATAAGTTTAAACTGGTTCTGAAATTAGGCATCTAGCAAGAAACATACACCAATTCATTTGTTTGAATACCTCTCTTATGATTCAAAACAGCATGCAGAATTTTATCTCCCTCCGAAGTAACAGGGCATCTGAACAGTTGCCCTTATTCAACATTAGTTTCACCTTTCCAAAATAATACCACCTTCCTTAAGGGCTTTCAAAACAAGAGTAAACCCATCCCTACAGCGACACTAAGCAACGTAGATTCTTTTAATCTGGCAATGTAAAAGCCAGAGGAAACAACAGACACCACTACGTCCATCCAGCAGTGCTGACAGAAATTTGTTATACTCTCTACAGGTGTGCCAGTCCTCCTCTGTGCAGAAAACCACGGTTTCAGGATTATAATAATCCTAAGACTCTCATAGAATTGTAACATACATCTTTAAGTAATTCTTAAGGCATATTAAGAAGAGCATGCGGCAGAGGGCATACTGCTGTCTGCTGATAAGAAATCTTATGGATTTATCAAAAATTCTCCCATTTGGTATTTATGGTCCACTGACCAACCTGCATCAGCTGAAACATCTGGGTTTGTGAACCAGCAGAGAAATACAAGGAAAATTTGCTAGAGCGTGTTCTCATCTCCCATCTGAAGACAAGCACATGGAAGATTATTCAAAATTAACCCCTGCCCAGCTTCTTATATGCTGAAACACTGCTAGTTATTAAACAGAATGTATATGCACCAAATGTTTTAAGGCACAGATTTTACCGCTTTCCCACCAATGGGAATTTTTAACAAAGTACCAGAGTTCCAGCACTAACTCGGGCGGTATTGCTTCTTTATTAGGAAGCGGAAGGTAAATCGTCATCTGAAAACAACAGATAAGATGTAACGCCCAACTATTTGTATATGGGAGTAAATGTCATTGGAATGAAATTATCTTCACTCTTGTGGCACAAAAGCAAAACCTACCCTACACCCACATCATGGCAGATCCCGTCTGCCAGCCATTTGTTCCAGGAGCTCTCTGTGCTCCTACCTTTGTCCTTCGTGTGTGCCGCTGCTGCAGCCCTTCACTCATCATGAGCTGCGTCCTGGGACGCTCCACTAAAGAGAACGCACAAAGTGCACAGAGCTGGAAGTCATACCAGGAGAACTTGTTTCATCAGGAATATTATGTGCATCCAGCAGCAAGTCATACTTACTGCATAGCCTTTAATTCACTACCTTTGCCGCAGACTGTTAGTCTGAGTGCTCCGAACATTTCAAGAAATAAAACCATTAAAAATTGCGTAGCAGCTTTCAGAGGTGAGGAACCCCTGCTGCTTTAGAGAAGAATACATTATGTGCTGGGAGCAAGCGAGTGAGCAAAATACATAGCTTCCACACCATATGCGCAGTAAACACACATTTAAACAATGGACGGTACATTAGTCACCAATCTGCTTATTTTGAAAGTGATCTGAGCTCCTTGGATTTCACTTGAACTAGGGGAATGCCTTATTGCAATTCAGTACACGCATTATCATAGTAATAAACTAATTCTGTTGTTATGATGTGTATGCTATGATTGGGGCTCATGATACTGAAGTCAACATAAAATGAACCCCAACTGCGAGAGAGAAAATTCTTTAGCATTAATTCTCTGCTGAAGACTACCAAATGAATTTGAAATTGCCAGTTGCTAAATCCAATGATTTCACAACGTTCCTTGACACAGACTAAGCAGAGATAAAAGAAATTCTACAGCTATTCCCTGAAATTTTTGAAGTCAAATACCATTGTGCAGTCAAAAGACTCACCCCTTTGATAATGCAGTTCCAAAATTATCAAGAAGTCAATCAAATAAGTGCTAAAAAAATAGTTTCTACATATTCACAATGGCCTTATTAAAAGGTGACGCTTACATGGAAAGAAAGGACTGCAAAACATCTCATCCAAGCCTGCCATCACAAGCAGCTACATTATATAACTCGTTCAGAAAAGGACCAGAACCTTAAACAACCTTCAAGTAGTTCTGTCCCAGACCTCGCTCTTCTTACCAACCTTGCTCTATATTCCAGGCCAGATTTACTGTTTACAGTTAGGTCAACATTATTGTACCAGCATTAGAAAGTGCCGCTTTGCTCAAAAGATACACTCCCTATGTATATTCCTAATAAAACTTTTTGACTTAAGAGAAAAAAACCAATCGAGTTTCACTGCATCTCCCTCCCATTAGCCTGCAGGAATCATACTAGTTCATAGAGAAGCAGTTAGATTTGACAGAATAGTTCATTGCTTTCCAGTCATAATATGTGTTCGGATGCATTAAGTGCAATAACTTTGCCAAAGTTCTGGAAAGCCAAGTGGGCCTGGCAGGGCTTTCCCCAGAGGTGCTGTGGAAGCAGTCCCACTCGGCTTTCAGAATGAATCTATAGGCATCAGAACGAGACAACTTCTAAAGGGAGCCCGCGTAATGCAACAGTTACCGATGGTCAATAAACAGAAAATCACAACGCCATTTCAGGGCAAACGCTTCTCAAACTGGAATGCAATTTAACCCCAATATCAACATTCAAATGGACATAAAACAACCCAATGAAGGTAAAGGTGAATATTTCTGCTGATTACCTTTTACCAGCTATCACCTCTTCCTTTGCCCATTTTCTTCTATGCAGTAACAGAAAAGTCCTCCCGTATTAATACTGAAATCTGTTATTCCATCAATGTGAGAATTAAAAGAGGAATGAAAGATGAGTAGTACACTTTGCACTCAGCCAATATGGATTTTGCTGCTTTACTGTAAATGACTACTTAGGTGAGCCTTCCTGGAGCCGATCCCTTCTCTACAGCCAACACTACCTGTATTTCATTATAACCTTGTAAGAATGAACTACTAAAGGTTGTGAGTCAAGAGAGGTTGGGCCATTACTAACAGAAAGCTTGGTAAGGGGCTCCAAAGGATGCAAGAACAATACCAAAATGCTATTTCAGGTCCTGACATCTGGTCTACCTTGACAATACTGCTTCCAACTCAGAACATACAGCTTGTTCCCATGTCTCCATACCACAGTAAACTGAGCACCGCCTAAAGGAATTATGTTCCCGTTTACCTTGGATATGTATACACCTCACTTTAAGTTCATAATAAAAAGAAATCCCAAGAGCTTTGATGAAACAGAATTTTCTGTTTAAATATCCATCTTGTACTGGTTCATAAAACCGCAACACCTATGGTTAAGATGCAAGATCTAACACTGCTAGAAAACAGCAAAAAAGCATAGATGATGAAAAGACAGACATATGGAGAAAACATGAACAGAAAAGCCTGAGAAGGGAAAACCACAAAGTAACAAAGACAGATCCTGTGCGAACCCAAGAGCTCACAGCAGTCGTGTGGACACTAGAACTCTCGTGGTACCCCTGCAGAGCTGTGTGTGCTCATTTGGAGAGGTAAAAATGTTAGCACTGCATCACTTCAAACAGTAAAGCCAAGTTTGTCCCTTCATTTTTACTTTTAAATTGCACAAAACACAAAGATTTGTGGTGCATAAAGCAATTTGAATATGCTGCTTAATTGGTACCGTAAGTCTAACATACCAGCTGCCTGGGGCTCTGGCCAGCAGCCACGCATCCCAAGCTCAATACGTACACCGGCTCTACCTGCCCTTTCTCCTAACACAGAGGCACTACAGCTACCATAATTAGTCACCACTAATGCATCTTTCATAACGACTGCTTTATAAAACCCCTCCCCAACCTATTCAAGCTATTAAAAGAGCAGGTCAGTACTTCAAGGTATTCTGGACTGAAAAATACTTGGTGGGGTTTTTGTTGTTTTGTTTTTAAACACTTCAATTCAATACCCCAATGTGAATGGTTCAGGAGAGCCAGTCGCTTTTTTGGCATTACAGTCATTAATACAAGTTGTTATTCTGTTTCCCCTCAACTAGAAAGGAGAGATGCCACATGAAATTAGTAATCATATCGCACATGCACTAGCACTGTCTGCAGATCACTTTTTTCTATCAAATTGCTTTACAAAGGGAAGCTGAGTTAAAACTCAGCTTTTACAAAAGCTCAGATGATTTCCAGCAGCTCAGTGAATAGTGATGCATTGTAGTGTGTCAAGTAAAGGTGAAACAACTCATAAGGATCTTTGGAAAATAAATGGAACAGCACACAAGTTTATATAAAGGCAGAATTTCTCCATGTATAGGTATTTAAAAAAACCCCACCAGACCCAACCTGATCACTCCATTTCTTTCTGTTCACTTTCTCACAAGAATAAGTGGTATAAATATTCCTGAAAGGCGAATTTGGGATTGAAGTACCTTAAATATTTGTCAAAAGCAAACTTCTAATTATGGTGTAGATTTAGATAACATCCTTTTATTGCATAGAAGATGACAGAGCTCTGTAATTAATCATTATAGCTTAAATACTGTTGTCCAAAAGTTAAATATTTACAAGGCACCGACCATTGGCTTTTCATATACAAGAACAAATTTGCAAACAACTGTAATGACAAAAAGAATTACAGAAATAGATACTATTTCACCACACCGTAACGCTTCAAGTATGACCATGTATTCATTCTAACTCATCTGCCCATCGTGACTTGAAGGTGATCTATCAGTTCCATGTATTTAGAGAAGAAAAGCTTTATCGTACACGAGCATTTACCAAATTACATGCCATCATTGATTTTAAAAAAGCCAAAACCGCATGCTGCCCTAGAAATTTATATTAATATGGTCTAACAGGAGCTTAATTAAATACCCTCTAATAAGTACCACATCTAAATAGTATGACTTGTACAAAATTTAATTTGGAACTATTCAGAAACACCAGATGCAAAAAAACTAGAGTATTTCCTTACAAAATCCTGCCGAATCAGCATACTCCTTTGGAAACGTCTATTACTACCCATTATCTGATACCAAAGGATAAACCCCTTAAGTTTTGAACCCAATTCTATTATAAATATTTAGCATCATGGGAATACCCTGAACTCTACTCTCTATTTGCTCTGGAGACATCACCTAAAGGATCCATTCCATTTTCAGCGTATCAAATACTGAGATAGTGGCGTTTCTCGGTTTTTCTTAGGCAGCACGTTCCATGAAACCAAGTAATATATTTTCCTTCATCAATTCATGTTTGTCTTGATTTGTACATAGGTTGTCATGCTCTGCATCACAATTGCTTCCATCTGTATCTTGCAGACAAATAGGGGATGATGACATTTATTTACTGAACTGTTAAACTGTTGTTTGCATGAGAAAATAACTTACCTTGCAAATCTGCACTATCATCAAACTGTTGATTTTAAAGACCTTGCAAGTGTAAAATTAGCTGTTACAGAATTACAGGGTTTGAGCAATAAGCTACTATAACAGATAAACACACACAGCAAGCCAAATCGCTAAGAAACAACATTTGATATTGAAGGAGGCCAAGTAAATAGCACCTTTTTTAAAAAAAACCTTTTAAAATAGAATAATTATTTTTAAAAAATTATTTAAAAAGTAATCTTTCAATGGTTGCTGTAATAAATGTGCTAGAGACGATAATTTCAACTGTAGCTCACAACAGTAATAAGGTTTCCCTGGTCATAGAAAAACTGTTTTTATTCCTCTCCAATTCTTCTGCTTTAACACCTCATAGGCAAGGAAGGACTGAATATAGAATATTGACTATAGCGAACAGAGACCAAGATTTTCAAGCTTACATACCCTACACTGGTCAACAAAATGCATTTCTAGTCACCAGAATAACAAAAAAATGGATTTGCCAGTGAATTGGTCACCTGTGTATCTCTCCACCAGGACCTGAGAATTTAAGCTGTTTCACTGCCGTGCCTTTCTCTTTGGTATCCAGGAAATTGCCTACTAACTTCGAGTTTGAGCATAACCTTTTTCATACCATAGGCCGAGTAGCCAGAAATAAATCAACCTGACTTAAATGTAGTCTTTTAGGAAAGCTAAAAGACAGACCTAGTAAAAAAGTAGTACCAAACCAACTGCTTTGACTAGCAAATATACAAAGTTTGCTCATAAAAACTAGCACAGAGGTGTTCATCAGGTTACTGTTCTACATTGTACCATAGCCACTTAAGCTGATGCGACAGGTTTTATATATGGTATCGACCACTGCCAGGGTTTTGCAGAGTTATGTTTATGAAAGGTTAACAGCAGGCACTAATACGAGTATCATGACTCTTTTCAGGCAGTAGGTGAAACCTTGAAGAAAAAGTGGCTCTGTCTTCAAAAAAGTGACCTGACCTTTGCTTTGGTGGGTTTTTACTCTGCAAGAAATACAAAGCACTGCATGCTTCCCAATGCATCCTTTCTAGCTGATAAACTATTTTGTTCTGGCCCTCGGCACAAAAGGACTACATTTTATAGAGATCAAATAGCATGTTATCAGTGCTAGCTAACAATAGCTCCACGCGTCATACTAGAAACGAGCTTCATAGACCTGGAATATGCCATATGAATCATGAACAGAGTAAATACGTAACCGGCCAAGAACCTTTGATATGCTTACTAATTAGCAGTAATTCTCGCTGAATTAAATATATTTAATTTTACAATAACTTTGCAGTTCTTTGGATATCAAAGGCATCACAAATCCAGCATGCTTATCACGTATGACACTTCCGCTCTGAGAATATCTTGCAGCATGCAAAGAACTCTCTGTAGGGTAACTTTGATGTGTTGCACAAGCAAGCTAACCTAACATTGACCTGATGATTGGCAAAGGCTGCTCCAAAACTGCAACAGAATGTCATGGTTTTACCTGCAATGGATGAAATGTTTCTGAAACAATGGGCAGTTCAGTATCAGCAATGGTGTTGGGGTTTTTGTTGGACACAGAACACAGTGCTAGTGAAAGTGATGTGGTAGTAAAGAATCCTTCTGTTAAGACACTTCAAAGCATTTAACTATATTTAAGTCTAGTGTAAAATGCTGCTTTTTTGGAGCCAGATCCTGCAGTCTCTGCACAGCTAAAACTTCCATGGAAATCCACGGGAGCTTCACAAGGATAACAGCACAGACATGCCCAGGGTCACTAACGTAACGCAGCTCCGCTGCTACGCTTCATGCGTACGCTCAGGCTTCCTCCGTCACTTGCAAGGGTGCAAGAGATCAAAATACAGAAACCCATGTGAAATCAAGACGATAAATACCCTTTTTGAATAGAGTATGGCTTCAAAGAGGGTATGGCACAAAACTGTGGGTTTTGTTTGGCTAAAATATTAAATATCATTCAAACATTTTAACTTTGACTTGAATACTTACAATACATTAAGTGAATTTTAAGAAAAGTGAAGTTTAAAAAAAAAAATAATCCTTGGAGTAAGTTCAACAATGACCTTTTTTGGGAGAACTGTAGCAATGCCTATGATGGCAGAATTTGGCTCCGTATATTCCGTTAGCAAAAACCAGACTGTTTCAATGATGTACATGGCTGTTTAAAATGTTACAAGAGCTTTAAACACTGCGGGCCCGGCCCTATGGGTTATACTTTCAAATTTCAGGGAGAGTTTGCCTCAGTGAACTACAAGGATCTGTGCTCGATTTGCAAAATCAGACTGCTGCTGTTTTGAAGCAAAAACCCCAGGTATTTCAGATACAAACTTCTGGGTGACTAAAATTGAACCAGGGGGCTGGCCCTCTCCGGCAGAAGGCCCTCTCCGGCAGAAGGCCCTCTCCGGCAGAAGGCCCTCTCCGGCAGAAGGCCCTCATCCTCCCATCGGCAGCGCAGCGCTTCCCGCCAGCCT
>NW_009260358.1:85191-89712 GCF_000687185.1 Egretta garzetta | reverse complement strand
ATCTCCGGCCCTCACCGAGGCGGGGGAACACGGGGCGGGGTCAGCCGTGTGATTGCTTGGGGGTTTAGGCATGAAAAATGCATTTTTCCCCAAATAAAGGGAACCCTCGGAAGTACAGGATGTGTCAGTTACCAGTAGGGTAATGAAAACTAATTCACTTAAATTTAATTCACGCCATCGATAGCCACACCACAAATACTCACTTGCCACGCACAGATGTTCAATGCATAGACACACTAGGAAAGCACCGCCTCATGGTGGCATCATTTCCAGCATCTCAGATCCCATCCCCAGGCTCTCCCTGGGACCCTACTCCTGGTCCCAGTCAGAATATGCTACTTTGCACACCCCACTGCTTTAATTTCTACAGCTTCAGTCAAGGAAGGACATCACATCATCACGCTACACGTCACGCCTTGGAGCGCCCCTCGAACCTTTCGCTAGTTTATTGAAGACGGCGCCTCAACGCTGTCGTAACCACGACACTTCCACCTCACCACAAGGGCGGATTTCAGTCCCTCCTGTTGCTCACGTACATGAATTTGTTCCCCAAGCGAGTGCATTTAGCTTAGCATTAATATTTAGTGCACACAAGTTATTCCTACGCAACAGGAGGTTTAAATGGAAGCAATCTCACCACATAGTTGTTCTTTTGCGAGAGCCTTCAACAAAATCCACAATCCTGTTTTATTCCTTTCATGGTTTAGGATAACAGCTACTATACTTTTTGAAAGGAGCTCAGACACGCATAATGCACACATTTCTGCAGAGCATCGCAGCTGCACTGCGCTAATCCACGCACGTTATAGAGACATCTACTTTGGAAACTGGGTCTGGCAATCTCCTCCTCAGCCCCTGTTCAACACCATGTTTTGCTGGTGGTGAGCTCGATGAAGTAGTTGCACAAAGGAAAACGATGTTTTCTAAGACACCAATTCTAATTTTCTACTAAGTGACTAACAAACAATTAGAAACCAGCACAAAATGCTGCCCCCTTTACTCCCCTCCCCAACCCCCCAAAAAAGTGCCAAATGTCCATTGGCTTCAACAGGGCCAGGGGTTCAGCCTGGGTTCATTAAATGTCTGATGCACCATTTGCAGTGGCTGTCTGTCAGTCTGATCAGCAATAGTCTATGATAAAGTGATGAGTAAAATGCTTGTGTCTGTTAGTCAGTGCAATTTCTTCCACTAAACACAAATACCTACTTCCCTGCTATGCACCAAAGGGGTGCAGAAGCCAAAAGGAAACAGAATCAAGTGAAAAAGTGAGTATTTCCCATAGCCATCTGCATCATGTATGTGTGACGTGCAGTTATACGACCATATTGCATACATCATCGTATCCTAATTGCCTGGCTGTAATGTTGTTTCGAGACGCTTCCTCTTCCGTGTGTCCGCGTAAAGCCCTCGCTCAGACCATTTGTTCAGAATACCGCACTGCTGTACTGCGATACACCTTCAGCCATCACCATCAAAGTGTTTGTCTCTGCTCTCTACATGATGAAACAGATGGATGTGGTTGCTGCTCACGGGGTGAGACACACAGGTTCCAAACTGTCTGCAAACAAATTGCCCGAGCCAGATCTAACTGGGTCATGAAAATAAGGCCGGGGCTTTCCAAAGTTACCACCACCGAACCCAGGACAGGCACACGTCCATCTTCAGAAGCAATTATTTACATGAGCTATGTTGCTCCATCCATACAATTGACTAAACAAGACACCTGCAGGTAAAGTGCAAGGATCAAGCCTGGAGAGAGGAGGACTGGCTTTTCTAAAAGTAAAAAAGTGAAATCCCCCATTTCCAAAGTCTTTGGTGAATGAAGGATTAATCATGTCTGACTGTGGAAGCAGACTCCACAGGAAATGTAAGTGGAATCTGATACACAAAGCAGAGACTCTAAATCCTTCTTTTGAGGTAAATAGTTAGTGATAATGTAGGGAGGCCCCTGAATTTATGGTTTGAGAAATGCCTCTTTGCTCTCTTCCTCTGGAAAATGTTCAAAACGTATCCAACATAGATCAAGTCAGGTAAACACTCACATTTTATTGTTATGCTCCTAGCAAAGCCCTGCTTGTAAAATACGACACTTAACTTGTTGATATAAACACTGTGAATTAAATTTGACGAAGTTTCCAATTCACAGATGATTTTATATGATCAGATATTATTTCATATCATCAGATGTGGAGGCAAATCTTCAAATAACATGAACCAAAAAGGTACTGTAGACTCCAGTGGGGCTATGCCAATATTTGGCAACTGGGAATCTTGACCATCATTCCCGTGGCAATGAGTATACTACAGTAGGCAAGGAGTATTCTTGGTAACTGAGCAGGCCTTTCAGTATCTATTTTTTGTTATTCTACCTCAATTATTTTCAACAAAAGTAATTTTATTAGCATGAGAAAACATTCAGTAGCCACCAAATTTGATACTTCAAGCATTGACAGAGAGTGAGCTTTCAGTACTAATGGGATTTTGTAGAACATAACTCTTGTACTATGTTGCTGTCTCCCTTTATCTTTTTAAAGATAATTCAGAAGAGACAGGAACAAATGAAAAAAGGCCATTTTTATATGAATAGAACCCAGAAAAAGTGAAAGAAAGTTTGCTGAAGGTGCAAAGATTAACTGGAAGTCAAGCTATGAGCAAGCATACTGCTAACTGAAGGAGAAACAGAAATAAGAGAAATTGTGCATAAAAGTTTGATTGGCATTCCAAAATAAAACTTTGGTTTAACCTCTTCACAGCTTCTTTGCATTTGTCAGGAGGAATAAAGCTCACTTCAGAATTACTTTCTAATGAGCAATTTAAACCTAAATATCCCCCGGAGTCAAAGTTTAATTGTACAGTCAGCTATGAAATTCCCAATTTACTACAGGTCAGTGAACTTCAAAAGCTCTGATTCAATAAAGTACTTCGATCCACACTTATACTTTAAAACATGATTAACTGCTTTATTGAGCAGCAAAAAAAGTGCATGCTTAAATGCCTTGCCAGCCTGATTTTAAACAAACAAATTGCACAGTGTCACAAGAGTTATTTGTCCCAGATTCAACACACCTAATTTAGATTCTTCATTAGAGCACAGCAATTGGAAAGCTGGCAATGGTAGGATCCCTGCAAAGATAACAGAAAGAAAGACGACCTGCAGGAGGTGATTCATGTCCAAGATGATTCTCTGGCAAACACACTCTGGTATCATATGGAACAAAAACGAGAGTCCATGAAAGATTCACCAATAACAAAAAGAAATGCAAAGTATGCACTGAAAGCTACCCCCACCTCCGGTTGTAACTGGGAAATACGGGAGCTGCCCCCTTAGAATTTACATGAACTACACAGGCATAGCTCAGAGTACAGTTTTGATATTGACTGTTTATAATGTGAACAATTAATCTATAGAACACTTAGGTTTAGAATTTGAACTGGAAAGAAGAAATTTTTAAAGTTAAAACTGCATTATAAGAAACATGCTGAACTTCATCCTAGCCCATGAAAAACACAGGCTACAACACACAAGTTGTCAAAAACCCCCCAATGTTTCCTGACTACCCCCCAATTAACTCCACCAGATGCTTAAGACTTTCTTATAGTCTCTCTCTGAGTTAGTAGTCAGAGTAGGAACGGGTTTTTATTTCTTTTTAAGTGAACCTCATTTGCATACCTTTTGTTGATCCAAGTACATTTATATTTGCTCAAGGGCTTATGAGTAAAAACACTCAAACAGTTCCACTGCTTAAATTCCACAGACTTCTTTTTCTTTTCTTGGTTGGTTTGGCTTTTTGTTTTGTTCTGAGGTTTTAGTTTGTTTGGGGTTTGGTTTTTGGCTGGTTTTTTTGTTTGTTTTTAACTCTGATAGAACTTTTGAATGCTCCCTTTCAACTTTATAAAGGAAACAGTAAAGGTAATATTCAGCTCCCAACGTTGAGAGATTTTCTACCCTTTCAACTTTATAAAGGAAACAGTAAAGGTAGCTAATATTCAGCTCCCAACGTTGAGAGATTTTCTGGTCTATCAAGGACTTGCTACATTAATTTGATCGTATAATCGGAGTTTCCCCTACAAAAGTTAAAGGTCCCATTTGAATCAATCATGGCCACTCTAAGCTTCGTAGCATGAGACTTGTATTGACTTACAGCCCGCGCCGTAAATGTTTAGTAAACATTATAACAGAAGGGCAGAATGTTAAAGTGAATGTAATTAGCTTCTCTTCTCTTTTATACGAATCTAAACCAGAATTAACTCCATTTTAACTAATCTATATACACCAAAGTTAAAAAAAAAAAGGCCAAAATCATGCCAGTTGTAGATAATGACAGTAATTAAGTTTGGACTACAGTAATTCACTGTACATTCCAGTCTGCTCTCTGGGAGCAGTGGCAATTTCCTCACTGATCTTAGGAGGGCCAGGCCAGAGGTAATTTTTTTTTTTTTAAAAGAATTCACGATAAATTCATGAACAGGGTTTTCCATAAATTTCAAATCTGTCTCATTTGATTTACTATAAAGTTTTTT
>NW_009260358.1:79450-85179 GCF_000687185.1 Egretta garzetta | reverse complement strand
GGACACTTCTTCAGTCCTACTGATAACTCTTTCATCTATTATTAAAACAGGGTAAATACAAGAAGAGTAAAAAAAGAAAATACAAAATTCATAAATGCATGCTTAGCAGTACAGATATTGATTGATTCTTTACCTCTAAGTTAAATACTGTTCAACACTAGTATTGCTTTCAGGGCAGTATGCATAATTTCAGCAGAAATAGTCTCATGAGTATAATAAAGTTGCCTTGACAATATGCTTAAAAGTCATAAATTGGCTCCTTGCCTACAGTTATACAGATTTCTCTGCCACATAAATTAAACACATTTTCCATGAAATAACAATATTAATTTGAAATTACCATGGGAATCGATGGTGTAATTTTTTCATAAAATCAAAAATTAACGATACTGTTTCATACATTTTGAAATGCCTTACCATTCCGTAAGCACAGAAAGATTAGGACAAACACTTTTTGTAAACAATATATTACACCAGTTTAACCCCCTTTTTTGATATTAATTATTTATGATTAGGAACTAATTTTCAGAAATTTGTTCGTTCTTCATTCATGAATACTCTAAATAAAAATATATTGTCCTGTTAAAGAGCTGCGAGCCACAGACTACAGTTGCTCCATATTCAGTGAACCTGGTTTGTACAGTGAAACAGTTCTACTGAGTTGCAAGTCCAAAAACATTTACAAAGAGCTTTCGCGTTTCAAGCTTTTCAATCTGCAAAAAATCGTTTCAAAGCAAACACACATGCTGTGACAGACCCCTACGGAGAAAGGCTGTATAACGTACGAGAAAGTATGACTTGCTCCCTATGACTGCCCACAGCAATGCATCCAAACCCACAGCCTTACTCTAGGTATGCTGCAGAACTCTGTTTTAAAAGAAAAATCTGGGTGATTTCAAAGTAATTAGAGCCTATATGCAAAGATACAACAAGGGTACAGGAAAAGATTAATTTTGTTGCATGGGAAATGAACAAAGGGAATTTCCAACACAGCTGAAGCTCAGTTGCATAAGCTTTACAAAAATTAAATTCCACTATAAGCCATGATATATTTGATATTGTTAATTCTCTCATCTTCATCTTTAGAGTCTTCACGCTGCTATAGCATGAAGATTTGGTCTTTAAAAAGCAGCAGTTGTGCATCTTCCATTTAAATCAACATTTGATTACGTACCATACTCAGAATAGTGCCTGAGGCCGTATAAAACCCACTACCGCTGAAACTCTTGAACTTATCTGTGGATCACTGGTGGTTCACAGAGAATTTGTACATGCAGCTCAGCTCCATGTGCTGGCAGCCTTCTTTACTTTCAGCTAATGAGAAACATGAAATAATTTTCTAATGTTTTGTAAGCAGTCATCATGGTTGCTCACAGACATGCTGCAGGAGTACAAATGTAGTGCCTGCAAGGTGAGTGAAACAGGACTCCTCTAGTTTCTGTCCTCTGCACTTTATTTAAAAGCATTTGAGAACGGTGGTTCTCAAAGTCTGACTTCTCTTCAGCTGGAGTTGCCACACAAAAAGTAATTTCAATGAATGATACAGAAACCAGAATCTGTCATCAGGAATAACCAACTGTTCCCAATCAGGACACTTGTGCCTTTCCAGGTCTCACACAGTGTAAGTTTCTTCAGGGCTTTCTCAACACATAACTTTGGATTCTGGAGCCTTTCTGTTCTACGGGACTTTCCCAGCCTGTATTTAACGTCAAACTTCTTAATCCCTCAGTTAACTAGCAGGCCATTTTAGGAATACAGACTAGGTACTTCCGTAAACTAACATTACAGAAACAATTTCTTTAAAGGAACATTCTGTAACTTCCTAATGACTATATTACTTTAAGGATCACCAAGCATCTATGATGACGAATTAATTCTGTCTTTGATCACCATTGTAGATTAGTTCTCCAGTTCAGATAGCCATATGGGGGTGAGGAGAGGCTAAAATAAAATCACAGGGTAACACCACAAAGACAATGCATAGCCAAGTGAAGGAAAATAAATAAATAAAATCATCTAACACCCAGGGAAGGGAGGCACTCCGTTTTAGTAAACAGCTTCCTTCACTTAAAAAATGCATAGAGCGTGCAGAATATTAATGCGACAGATTTACAGTAAATCATATTTTTATATGAGTAGTAAAGGCCAGATTGTCAGTCACAGTCGAAATACAACAAGAGTAACTTTTCTCCCCTTCCCTCATGGCTCTGATCCAGCAAGACAGTGAAGCGCATGCCTAACCTTCAGTTTTGCAGGACATGCTTTAAGTGCTTTGCTGGAGCGAGGCCAAAATGCAGGAGCCAGGTACAGCTACAATTCCCATCTTTAGTTTCCTTTAGCCAGACCAAGAGGAACAGAGGGAAGGAGATGGTGAACTGCGAGATATTTAGTTCTACCTTGCAGCAATACACCATAGCTTGTACAGGTCAGTGCTTACAATCACAGATAGGATGCTACTGCGACACAGCCATCACAGCAGGAGTTATCACCAAGCCATGCAACCGTTGTTTATGAAGACACAACATAAGCATGTTATCTTTTACTGATTTAGACATCAAGCATGGGTTTTGGACAACACAGCTGGCATGTGAATTTAAATTTCCCATACGGTGCCTGCAGTAATCCTCCCACAGCTTCTCTGACTTCACACAAGCCCTCTGGCAGTTGTTTGCATTAAGCCCCAGAGGGTCACTTGGCTTGTGTGATTTCAGGTAAGATATTGTCACCTCTGATTCACAGGCCACTCCACACAATTCCTACTACTTAGCAACAGAGCAACAGTTATTGCCTGCTGAGCAAAATCAGTCTTCAGAGAGGCAGCAACACCAAAGTGCTCTTTGCAGGAGGGTGAAATGAGTGTCTCAGTCTCAGAGCTTCCTGCAATTCACGTTAGGTGGAAGTCAGTTATACCGCATACCCTGTGAATTGATTCTCTGTTCTTGTGAAAACCAAATACTTTGCTGGCATGTCAGTTTTGTTGGGACATAAATTCCCTCTAGAGTGACAGAGAAAAGATTAGTATGACCCTGGCACAAAGACGATGCAAAGAGTCAAGTAGTGACCACACTACCCAATAGTAAACAGTGTGTGAGGTGGTATAATTTTGATTGCAAAATATTTATAAACATGCTAGAAAGCAGGTGAAGAAAAACATAACTTGTGCAGTTTGAACTTCTAGCACAAGACTAGTGATTTTGTCAGGAGTTCCCTTTCCAAATCTCCCTCAGTGAGCAGAAAAGGAGGTCTTCCAGTTCTTACTCCACCAAGATAAAGATCCACAGACATAGCTTCCAGTTATGCTCTAGAGAACAATAACCTCAATTTCTAATTGTGGTTCCCATTTATCAGTTTTTAGAAATAGCTAGTTAGTGGAAATGAATTCACTTGTTTCCTCTTACCCTAGTGAATGCCACCAAAGATCACAATGTGCCAGATAGGTGCAGAGAACCTATGTGTCAAGAAACCATTGCTGTGTATCATACAAATTAATTAGTGATTGAAGTTCATGCTTCAGTAGGTAGATGCCTCCGGTTAAGTTAAGGGAACAGTATAGCACTTACAAACTACTCAAATTAATCTAACTCATTCACCTATTTGTCCAACCTCACCCAAACAGCACACAAGTTTCCCAGAGTACCAAGTTCAAAACCAGAATTTATTCCAGTAGAAAGTCTGAGTTAAAAAGGTTACTTCTTTCTCCTGTGCTCATTACCACACCCTGAACTTTCTAGATCAGATCATTTCACCGACGCAGTCAGCAGCCCCCCCACACTCTCACCAGCACACTGAGTGGGCAGTACAGCAAAAGCTGTGTCCAGGAGCTGCTTTGCTGCTGAACTATACAGGGGATTACCCATTAGTAGTTTGGGGTTTCCTAAATTAGTGCCTTGAGTAATTCAATCAGTCCCAGGTGACGAAATGGGTAGAATCCAATCCAGCTAACTTGGGTAGCTAATTACATCTAAATTTTAGGTGCCTCTTGAACCAGTCCTTCTAAAATAAATTCCATATATAGCCAAAGCTAGGTGCCTTTGAGAGCATCCTGAGGGACAGCCTAAATTAGGCAGGCAGGATCTCCCTCTGGAGTTGCTTTTCTAGGCATTTATCTCTCCTAGTTGAACATGGAGGGAACTTAGGCACTTAATTTAAGAGAACTAGTTCACTATGTGCCCAAAACACAGGTGTTAATTAGCTGCCTATGCCTGAGTGGAACCTCCCAGTTTAGATTCCAAGTAGTTTATCTTCAAGACCAGCATTATGTTATGCCCTACTAACATTTAAAAAAGAAACAAACCAGCATGCATTGTACCCTGCAAACCGACGGAGATCAGGAGTGCAGTAAGAGTGCGCATGGAATGGGATGTCAGGACCTTACCTTACTGACGGCCTCAGCGCGCTCCAGCACTCCCACAGTGTAAGCCCAGTGCTCTAGGAAGAGAAAGCAGAGAAAATACTTTTAGCCATGAGCAGGGCAGGCTGTGCAGCTGAATGTTGCTGTAAGGGTGACACTAGGTAAGAAGCTGGTCCTCAGCTGTTCCCCCGAGCACTACGTGTGCTCCCGCTCTCTCTGCCTTAAGGCCAAACTAAGCTGCTCTGTGGAAGCTTTCCACAACAGAGCCCTGTCAACTGCCCACCCCCCTTTTTATTATTGTTTTATTTTTTTATTTTAAGTCAGGCTACTCCCTAGGTATTTCATAACTCTGTTACTACAATGTAAGATGTAGACTGGGAGCAAAGCAAAACCAAAGCCATAGCAGTTGCTGTATGCACGGATAATCTCACATTGTCTCTAGCACAGTAAAACGCCACCATGGACACCAGCATCGCAAGAGGTACCTGCATTAAAACTGTAAGCCCAAGGCCCTGGATATGAGCAGAAAGCAAGTTTTTGCAGGACAGCAGAGCTGCCACCACAGTAGCACCCAGGCACTGCGCCCCATGCAGACCCCCTAGGGCAGCGCCAGGCCTGAGGAGAGGCCCTGCGGACGAGGCTGAGGAAGGAGCTTTACCAGGCAGAGCACTCCTGCTGAGGTAAGGGTTAAAAATAAGGCCTTGGAGGATTTAGGGGTGACTGCAGGGCAGAGAAAGAGGTGCTGGGTGGTGAGACCAGGCCAGATACTAGCTGGTAGGAAGAAATCCCTCTCATGTCCACCACTCCCTTTCAGGGGGCTAGCGCTGCGCCTCTTCCACAGCAATGCCTCCCCTCCCACCCCAGCACACCCATGCCCAGGCCTACCTGGGGGTTGATATTTTTTGACCCCAAATTCATTGGGCTCCCACTTACCTTTTCAGGCCCAAGAATCAGCCAGACAGGGAACTGCCATGAGCTGCCTCCTCATCTCACAGCAGCTCTAAGGGCAGTATGAAGGCCACTAGCCAAACCAGAGCACCCGGGAGAGGAAAATTCATCAGTGAAGGCAGCTGGAAGTAATAAACTACAGCAGCTGAATAAATGCAGGCAGCTGGGGACAGGTTGGGTAACAGGGCACAGAAAATGGAGACCAGGTGATTCCCCTCAGTACAGGCTGGGCAGTCCTGCAGGCCGGGGTGCTGAGGGGAAACATGGCAGACATGGCCTCCAGCACAGCGCCTGCTGCCGCCTGACCCGGCCGCTCTGCTTGCCTCACATCTCTGCTAAATAATCCTCGCTTTGAGTACATTTATAGCAGTGGGGATGATATTGGCTATCAGATGACGCTTTTGACTCTCCCAGTATCTCTCCCAAAGCA
>NW_009260358.1:74797-79384 GCF_000687185.1 Egretta garzetta | reverse complement strand
CTGTCCAACGGCAGAAGTCAGTCACAGAAAATTTGTTTGAATTTAGGAGTATTTAATACTATGGATGAGTCTCTTCAGATATATTAGTAATAGGAAGTATCAGCCTCCACAGCTTTTACATATCCTTTGGTTGAGGGAGTGTGGGGGGTTTTTCTTTAATTAAAACTGATTTTATAGAGAAAAATTAAGTTCTTAGAGACATTATGAGAATTTGTGGCACTGACTGGCTAAATTAGTACTCAGAAATCAACAGTTTCACAGGCTGAGCCTATGCAGCTTGGCGCGTGTACAAATATTGCACACATAAAAACCGTGCAGTGCCAGTGCCTGGCTCCTGCTCCCAGCGCCGCTTCCTCCCGCGCTGCCTGGCGTCGGGCGGCTTTCTTGATTTCGCTTTGCTTCTCTCGTCTGCAAAGTAGAGATAATACTGCTCGGCTCTGCGATGGTGCCAGGCTTGATTCATGAATGTTTTAAAGCATTCTGTGATATTCACCCTGAAAGGTGCTTGAGTACCATAAGTTATTACTTTAATATAGATAATAGTTTTCATCTCATGAATGCTTTATAGCAGACTCCAAATTCATGCCTGATGTAACTCTAATAACTTGAGCAGAGTCATACTAGGGATAAATTTGGTACAATATGTGAGGCAGCAAAATGAAATTCAGAGTGTGAGACCGAGGGCTTACCAAGGGGCATTGCTCACACAGTAATGTCAGAAACCACCCCAATGCCCACGTACCTACAGCAAAAATACCAGCTCATGGCACTCCCTAACCTGTTCAGGTCGGATTCATCCTGACATGCCTGCTTCATGACAAAAACGTATTTTTCTAATACGTTCTCTTGCTATACATAGTTTGTATTTATTGAGAATTAGTAGACTTGATCATTGCTATCTGTTTTGAGCCAGATATTTCAGTTGAGAGCAGGTTACTTTTCACAGGAACAATCCTCCTCCAGCTTCCAGTCCTTAGTTGTGGGACAGTAGGACACAGGACTGGGAGGGATCCTCTGGGCCACGGTCCACTTCTCAAAAGCAATCACATCATAAACAGCCATGTAGAAAGCTTGTCAAAAGCCATTTTAAATAGTTAGGCTTTTTGTCCCCCTACCCTAAAAAAAGTACTGTTCATACGCTTCACTGCTGTGATAGTTAGAAAGGTTCTTTTAATTCCCAGGCCAGATCTATTCATGGCCGGTTTAGATCTCTCTGTTGTTGTGCCAGCCTTTCTCTGTAGCTGAAATAACTTTCCTCCTCCAATGTCATCTAAACACTTTCCCTTTATGTATACATGAAGAAGAATTGTATTCCTACTCAACCTTCATTTTATCAGCCTAAGCAAGTCAGACTCTTCCAGTCTCCCTGCAAAATATGTTCTTTATTCCTCTGATCATTCAGGTGCCCATCTCTGATGAATTTAGTGTTTATGATGTTCACAAAGTGAGAGAGTCAGAGAAGATGAACCTAGTTCTTTTCTAATTAAACAAAAATGCTGCAAATGCAGCAGAAAGAAGACACAACTTAGTAAAAATTAAATCTTGGTGTTTGCTGGCAAAATTGATGAAGTGGATATCACCACCAACCTTCTTTCAGTTTGATGGTAGAATTTTATCCAGGCACTTTGAACAATACACTGCTGGTATCAAACTAATGAAGGCCTCCTGCTGAGCGGGTCTTCCTGATATAAACAACATAATAAAGAAATTTCTAGGCATGTGGTAACCAGCTTTGAAATGAAATAATATTTTCCAGACATCTGCTACTTCATACTTCACTTGAACCCCAGAGAAATTCAGATCTTTGTTGATTGTAGTCTCCTTCCCCTGCACAACTCTGATTCTCAGCATTACTGCTGCTTTTCCTGGAGTTTATCCTCTTACCCCGCAACAAGTTTGGGCAATAAATTGCCTTTCCAGTTGGTCTTCAGATTTTCTATTCTTCACTGTCTCCAGTGAGTGATTTTGGCTGTCTTGGTTCTCATAATCCTTCTTCGTTCCCTCCTTCTCCCATTCTTTCCTATGAAAGAAAATTTCCATGGAATGTAATGGGACATTTGATAAGCATCCAAATCTTATGCGATAATGTACACAATTGATACACTCTTATAGATACAGAAACAGGATATTTCCTATGAACTTTCTACATTTACAGGGATTCCTATAGAACCACTTCTTTCTGCCCTCCTGTCCCCCTCCAAATAGTGTAGGGCTTTTATTTATGCTGTTAGTAGATCATGGAATAGATCGTCAAAGATCCAGCTGATCCAGAGGTTCTGACCATCCTTCTGCTGGATGCTATGTTCGCCCGAATATGCGAAAGTGCAGCAGCTGTTACTGATGCTAGTTCCTAGAATGGGATGTGTGGAAAGAAAAATGTATTCAAGCAATTTTTGCTGAAACCTGGATTTGATCATAAAGAAACTTTTAAAATATTAAAAGTAATTTGGACAAGAATTAACTAGGCATCCACCTTCATTTTTTCACCAATAGAAACGAGTAAGGACTGTCACCTAATCATAAACAGGAAAATAAGGTCCTAAATAAGGCCTTAAATATCAGTATTAGGTGAAAGTATACACATGGAGATACTGTGGGTACTGCACAGCCACCTTTAATGGAAATCAAAGATGTGCAGCTGTTATAAATGCAATTTCCAATCAAGCATTGAGATTTACCAAATTAAGCAAGAAACTTCTGTGAGTTGAATGAGACAGCAACCTGGGCAATCAATTTGGAGAGTCAAAACCCCAGACGATTAAGTCACCTGCAAGGTGCATCTGCAGTCTGGGTTTAGCATATCCAAATTAGAGTTTGGGACAATATCATTGCCAGATTTCTAAATTAAGTGCCCACATTTGCACATTCTGCTACACACAGCTGGGCAGGCAATCACTCATCTGTCTTCCGTGCAACTCATGTAAATGGGTATTTCAGTGCAAAACTGTAGGGTCCTGGGCAAATAAGTAAGTGCACAAATTACACAGCCAGTCAGCATTAGATACGAGCTTAAATGTTTGACCCATCAAAATAATGGACCTTTTATTTCAATAGTGGTGGTGTTTTCTTGCCACTTTGTAATACGAAAATCAAGCACCGAACAGCAGTGAACCTGAGCTGTTTTGCTGTAATAACTTCAGAGGCAGTCCTGCTGCTGGAGTAGCCAAATGCCAGTAATTAACAAATATCAGACAAGGAGGAGTAAATACCTTTTTTTGCCAGTTTCAGTCCATGCTAGCATCCTAAATTTAAAAGTTCAAATATATCTGAGAGAAAATTTTGAAAATTCCACAACGGAAAACGAGTGAGAACAGAACAGAGAGAAGGAGAGCCGAGAGGATAAAAGTAAAGCTGAAATAGCTCCAGATGAAAGTAAGACAGAGGGAAAACATGTTTTCACATTATTAAAGATAAAGCAAATGCAGGCCGCACCACCAGACATCCATCCAGCTCAGCTTAGGTCTTGATCCTCCAATCAGAGAGATTGCAGAGAGGAGACTTTTATTTATGAGACTGTTTTACTGTTTTGTCTTTTTAATCCTTAATACATGAAATAACCCGTAATATAGAGATTTCTTCTTGGTAGCAGAAAACCAGTGCATTCATGCAATTACAGTAAAAAGGGAAAACTGCTCATAAATAAAAACTGTATGATGGCTCTCCACACAGTCGGAACTCACGCAGGAAGTTCATACCTGCCCCAGGCTCCATCCGTGTTGTCCATGTCTTTGTATCGCAGAGAAGTGTTTTCTGTCGCAGCAGGTTATTGTGCAAGGGGCTAATGCACGTTGAAATGGCGTTGTGCAGGTTCTGTGGGGAGGCGTCTTACTGGTGAAAAAACGCCTGCTTCCAAATACTAAAAAAACCCCGCCTAGTCTCCTGGTGACAGAGAAGGCCAGCTTCACCCATTGATTTGAAGGGAGGTACATCAGGCCTCGTATACTTTAGCCCTATAAGCAATAGTAGTCAAGAATTGCTATGGGAAAATCACCTTGCTGCTTTATTTTTGTGTGATTTGTAAAACTGGAATGTAATTTTGCCCCAAAAGAGTGACTAAAGTTTTTTATTTTAAGTCCAGAGCTATTTGTACCTCTTCTAATTGAAATACCTTACTCTCACAATCAAAAATAAAGCACATGATGATGTGAGGATATGTTTTATTTCTTTAAATTCTGCCTCCCAACAACACTCTGACCCTGGGTTTTTTGTTGCTAGCTGGTGAATGAGCAACAAGAAAGCAGACCCCTTCTGAGCCCCTCCATTGATGACTTTCTCTGTGAAACTAAACCAGAAGCTGTTGCAAGGCCTGTCACATCAAATACTGCAGGTAAACAGAATTCTTTACTATCCCTCACTAGAGAGAAATAATTTCAGTTTTGTCTTAATTATGGTACATTTTTATCGAGTGATTTCTCCATCTGTTACTATTAGCACAAAATTAGAAGCTGGTATTAAATTATACTTGCCTGATCTGTTAGTAGAAAAATCTTTGTGCGTTACATTTGAGGGCAAATGTGATGTGATCCAAATCACCCGTGCTCTAGCAGATCTCTGGGGTTGAACTAAAGGGACCTTGTTTAAGTTCAG
>NW_009260358.1:59036-74374 GCF_000687185.1 Egretta garzetta | reverse complement strand
GCAGGAACTACACATCAGTTTGACCAATTCTGAAACTTTGTTTTTGCAAAATTTTAACCTATGGCTAAGTTACATTTAGTCTGGTTTTAACCAAACCCATTCCTTACTCTAGAAAGGTTTCCTTTAATAAAAACTTGGATGGGACGTCAGACAAAAGGGAAGAGCCATCCAAACAGTTTATCCAGGCCGTTTGGACACTTTCTTAGTGAAAGGATCTAACACATTTCTTAGCTCCTTTCTGTAGCAGTGAGATAGTAGAGCAGATAATAAAAAGTAAGAGTGAACCCTGAAAGCCTTTTTAATTATACTGAATTCTATTTGAAGCATATTGTCCTTTGGGCGTGCTTTTAGAAATTGGCCTCCTCCTATTCAGTATTTGTGCAAAGGTAACCAAAGCGGTTGAGCAGATCAACTGAGATACAATAAAATCAGCATAGCTGTACTATGTTCTATTGCCATCTCATAAGATGACTTGCCTTGTTAGAAGCCATTTAATTAAAATCTATATACATGCAAATTATTAAAATTACTAATTGACAGCTGGGTGATTATCTTCACATCTAATTAATATGTGTCTAAAGCAGTATTCAAGTTCTAATAACAAAAACTGGAACACTGAATTAAATAACAATTGTAAATAATATTTCTTCCTTTTATACATGGTTAAAGATATTACAGGGATGAACAGAAATATTTCAGGTGGTTTAAGAGTGGTGTTTGTTGTAAAAAAGTAAGTAGCTGTAGATCTTATATCTGCCTTGAATATCTATCAGATGGGGGGGGGCTAATTAGATTTATTTAATAATGAATTAAAAAATTCTATGAAGATTGAGGAAATTCAGTGATTTACCAAGAACACAGATAAAGCACTGCAAGGGATAATACAATCTGTCAAAAACACCTGCCCTATAAAACAATGATAAAGAGGGAGTTTCTCCATCTCTTCTGTGCTAGAGAAGTTTAAACGTTACTCTTTAACCAACTTTTAAATGAAGAACTCAAACTGAACATGCCTTTTATACTGATATAGTCCTTAACTGAAACAGCAGTAGAATTTATAACTATAGGCAATATTTATCCCCCAAAAGACAAACAGCAACAGTAGAAACCATTGCTAAAGATACCATCATTCCTCTGTGGCCCAAGGCATCCCCCCAGAAGCTCTTTGCTCTTCCGCTCTCTCTGTAATGGTCCCAAGCAGCTGTGACCAGTACTCAATAAATCATAAGATTAAACCAAATCTTAGCTAAAAGCTCAATTGTACGGGGAACCCTCACAACATAAGAAAATCTGTGGAGTAAGGCCACAGCCTTAAAACCTAAGATGTCTTTAAGATTTTCAGAGGAAAACCGTTTTATGCAAATCAAGCATTTTTAAACTGCACCCAGTAAAGCACTGGAAATCCCTTCTCATATTGAAGATGCTGGTCATCATCTTGAGCCAGGACATACTCAGCTACTCCAGTCCAATGCAAATACATTAGCAATTTTCTTTTTCAATTAGAATAATTTTTTTTAAAAAGTGAGCTGTTTGAATTAAACCAACATTGAATTCTAACATTTTGTCTCTAAGTATTATCAACAGGTCTGGATCTCTTGGATCTTAGTGAGCCTGTCTTACAAACCCAAAACAAAGCAAAGAAATCAGAGAATCCACCAAGAAGTGAAGGCTTAAAAGCTTCAACCCACAGAAAGAAGACAGACAATTCTGACCTTATCAGTGTGGATACTGAGCAGAAAGTCCAGGCTGTCAGAGTTTCAGACAAGTCTTCACTAGACTTAGGTAAGAGTTGTAGCTATTATCTCAGTGTTACGTGGCCTTGCTTAGCACAAGTTTCTCCTTGCTACTATCACAAAATAACAAGCAACACCAGGATTTTTGTTGCACCTCATTTTAGCACATATAAACTACTTTTTTGCCACATATAAACTGCTTAAACCACTAAACTTTAAACACTCTAAAGGCATTTTGCCTTTGCCATTATACCTATTAAGTTGTCACTAAATGTGCAAATAAAGTCTCTAAAGGGTGCTTTCAAAAAAGAATTTAGGGAAAGTAAAATCATAGAAAAATCTATAGAGGCAATATGAGATGTTGGTAAAGGATACAAATCAGAGGCAGCTCATACTGGATGTCCTTTGCAGAACTGCAGATGTCAGAAATACACATTATATTTGTAAATACTGCTTTCTCTATGCATACAAGTGGAAAAAAATCCATCCTTGACAAAAGAGCTATATTCATACAGATTGAACAAAAATCCCAAACTCAGCTCAATATCCTGCCAAGCAGGATCTACAGATGACCTTTGGAAAAGGTGAATTTAATTTAGTCCCATCCAAACTAAATGACTTGCTCCGCAACTGAGAAATTTGCAAGGTAAATGCAATTTATACCAAGGTAGCAAATTTTCCATTCATCAACACAGAAATTCTTTTAGAGAACTTTATCTTCAAACAAGAGCTGAACATCTCATTTTTGCAAAGCAAGGCCAACATATGACTGAATACTATCCGTTGCCTACACATTCTTAAATGGTAGTCAGTAAAAGAAGTGTTATTTTTACAATTTGACTACATTAGGAAATTAAAAATATCCCAAACTACAAATCACTGATTTTAAGTCACTGACATTCTGACCATGAATGCTAATAGATTTAGAAAAATGTTGTGAATTCCCAAATATTTTCACAGAATATCAGCTAGAAAGGTGCACAACATTTCTGTATATTGGACCTTAACTAAAATATAGTCTTTCATGGCACCATTTTCTCTATAACGTACATTTAACAGAGGAGATAATATTTTCTGTAGTAGTTTCTTGGAAAGATTCATATTTTCTTTTCTTATTTTTCAGCTGATATTCAGACACGGCTAGAGAAATGGGATGATGTCAGTTTTCATGGGGACAGGAGTAGCAAGGTCCACCCTTCTACAGAGCGAACATCATCATCATCTAGAGCTCCATCAAAAGAGCTTTTATGGTACAACTTTTTGCCTTCCTTACAAAAATATTTCCAGTCCAGCTTTCCTAATTCACAGAAATGCTTGCTTGATGACAAGTCGAATTATTGAATCTGTTATGACTACTTTAAAAGTGTTCAAGCATACATATTGGACAACGTATCACAAACAACTACACTATAAAATGACATTTTGCCAGCAATTTTTAAAGCTGTGAAAAGTAGCAGGTGCAACTACTAAAGAAATGGTGGTTAGAATTCTAGAGAGGCATGCAGCAACCCAAAATCCCCTACAAACCTGTGAGTAAAGTGAGTAAAAAAGGGTGCTTGGCAGTGATTTGACAGTCACTGGCTATCCAGTGTATTTTGGTTTTGCTACCGAGAGGGCAGAATTTCTGTGTATAACTGGAAGAGGCAAGATCAAATATCCAAACCAAGTACTACCTCCTTCATGCAGTTCAACTAAAATTGTGGGGGAGGTAAATGAGGAAAGAATTGGACTCTGCCTCTGGGAACATTTCAGGTAGATTAATTCTGCTGCCTTCTTGATATGTAAGCAACGCTCATTCACTACATTACGCATGATCATAATTAGCATTTTCATACACTAGAAGCAGTTTTCTGACCAAATGATGCTTATCCTTTATCTTAACCTGCCCTTTATCTGAGTTTTCATTACCTTACAGCTTTACAAAAGTTTTGCTCAGTTAACTTGATTTTGATCTACAGGGTTTCATTTTTTTGGAGGAAAGAATATTAGGATATTGTGGCACAAAAATGCACATATGCCAAGGTGAAGTCTTGTAATGTGGTGGTTGATTCTTAGACACTGACTGCAGGTAGAGTCTCATGTCATTGCCTAACCTCATTTTGCCTGGCTGTGAAGTAGAAGCATAGCGGTAGAGGCAAAGTCTTCATGCCATTGTACCAGTTTCACACCAGTGTATACCCAGGGCTCTACTAGTGGCTCAGGCCTGACTCTGTTCTGTTGTATTAACTATTTTCTGCATGCGACCAAAAAGCCTAAGAGAGAACACTGAGAAGGCACTTTTGATAACTGCAAGTTAAACAATTCAGTTAAAAGAAATAACCTAGTTAATCAGTATATGCTTATGAACCTGACAGACATAAGGCAGTGTGTCTTAGTGTGCAGTGACGAGTATGTAAATGCATTATGTCTAGGTCCACAGAAAACAGATCACAGTCTGAGCTGCCTAACGTCAAGAGTGCCTTGGACTCTGATTCCACGTCAGAATTAGAACTTGCACCTGCAACACAGGTAAGAGGATTTGGTAGCTTTAATAACAATGAAAAGGCAAGTAGGAATTGTCCCACTGTCTAACCCTTCACATTCTGGAAGAACTATTTAAGGGATATTTTCAGGATCATCAGTTAAAAGGTTCATACAGCTGAATCTTCACACAGCTTCCAAATTAATATGTTACGAAAATAACTTAAATGTCAGCATCTCAAACATTCAGAGTTTAATACCACAGTGGACTGTGTCCTTCCTGTACAGAGAGAAAGACTTCAAACTACAATTTACAGCATCATCATTTTTCCCTTCCTCCGGTTCTGAAATGCAAACTTCCAATGTTTCCCTCTCCCCATAATGTATCTATTCTCAAGGTCTCTTGGTCAACCAGGAATCCCCAGAACTGGGAAATGGCTACGGAATACGGGAAGGAGTCATTAGACCAACGTTTGTTAGCAGTTTATCCCCCCGCCCCGGTGGGAGAGCAGTGTGGTCAAAGGACTATTTCCTGCTGGAAAAGGAACTCCGATATGGAGGGCTCTGGACGGAATGTTTGTAGGTTTGCCCAATTCCACTGTCATATTGTATATTGGTCAGGACTTTGTGGAAAAGATTCCTTAGAGTTGTATGGTTTTAGCTATGTATGTATGCATATATATGTGCAAACATACATTTACGTATGCGTTCACATAGATCAGGTTGCTTATACACCTTCTTTCCTGCTGCTTATTTTTTACCTGAAAGATTTCAAGTTCAGCCAATGCCTCTGGCAGTGGGGAGAGTTGCTTGGTGGATTAAATTTTAGTTGAAAATAATTTTCTCCTCTTTCACAGCTATTTTTAGGACTGGACTTCAAAAAACCTTTCTGTCAGATCAAAAATCTGGAAATTAATGGAAAATAATAGCCTCATTTGAAAATGGAAAAATGAGACATCAGAATTCCAAATGCCTTTTCTGAGATTATGCACCATTTCTTGCAGAAAACAGAAATAGAACCCAGTTATCAGGATCCATTCCTGTGTTTTGATTAGGAAAAAAAGTCTCCTTTACTTCCCTGCCATCTCTACATTACAAATGGGATTTTTTTCCCCTTTGGAAAGCCTAACGCTAGCTGTAATGCCTTTCTGTGGAGTAGATTTATACCTCTTAGTAATACAAAAGATCTATCACAAAGTATCACCCACTTGAGATGGACAGCGTGTTTTCACAGGCTTTGTCCAGCTTAACTGTAAGTAACTCTAACGCCTTTTGAGGAGGCTGTTCCTCAGCCTAATAGATCTAAATGCCAGGAAGCTTGTGCTCAGCTGAGATGTGCGTAAATCAAGCAGATAGTCACGGCATTTAAGTGCTGTGGCCTTCTGTAGAAGCAGTTACAAAGTTAGTATATAACATTTCTACTTCATATGGTCTGTTTCCTGTTTATCTTCCACTAGAATAACTGCAGAAGCAAAAATCCACATCTTTAACTCAGTGTAAGTTCTGTCAGTTGAGGCTCCATACTATTTTGTAAAATGACTGGTATTTCAAAATAAAAAAATGTGAAGTTGAATCAGGCAGCTTGAGAGCGGGGCAGAGGAGAACATACCTGTCTGTTGTCCCAGTACATTTCATGTTTTGTTTTGTTTTATCATAAGCTGCTTGTTTTCAAACTTGTGATGGTTCAAGCCATGAAATGCTGTTGAACTGGTAATTAGTGCAGAGAAGTGACCTGAAGTGCGACTGCGTTCTTATTCAAGGTAGTTGGCTTAGAAATTCAGTATTTTCATTCACTGCCTGCTTCATCCTGCTTATACTTGGGGCGCCGAAGTTGTCAGTTCCCAACCAACAGGCTCATCTGTCTTGAGTGAGTTCTTAATCTGCTTGTAAAAGAAATCACGTTAGAGCTTTTATCAAAGCATACGTTTTCCATACTTTGTCCTCTATAGATGTTGTCTCTCTCATTTAAGGGTAACCTTTGCATACTCAACAGACTCTGCCATACCCTGAAGATTTCTTCTTGTTAAACTTGCTGCAGTTTTCCATCAGCAATTTCTCTGACAATCACCTCCATCACTCACCTTTGACATGTTAGATTTAGTTCCTCAGACTGAAATACTAAGTAACTAGGTCATATTTGCATTAAAATTATGCAATCTTCTTAACAAAATCCTGTGTTTACCAGCACTTATGCCAATACAAAATCACAAAGGCAAGCTTGGAATCAATAAGGAAGAAATGTGTTTGAAGGCTGGAACGGGCAACAGCGTGGTGACTGTCACTGGATGTGGCCGTCTTACTCCTCAGTATTCTACTCACATCACACATTACCTGTTAGTAACTCTTAAACTGCATTGGCCCAAAGTATCTTTGTTCTTTTATTTTTCTGCCATTCTGGAAAGTTCTCGTTACGCTTTTATTAGTACTGAGATATCCTACAGTGTTCGAGGTTTTTTGAAGGTTCATTTTTTCTCTTATAATTACAAAGTGCAGAGGGAGATAATATGCTCAGTTGTATATGTGTAAAGTCTGCTCATGTTTTAACTCTCTAAATGCCTCCCTGGGCATTTTAGGTATTTTATTGCTCCCTCAGAATGCATATACAAAAACCCTCACATGCTAAAAAACTGTACCTAATTCTGCTATGTCAGCACGCTTGGACAAAGATATAGCACAAAGCCTGGAACCCTTAGAAATCTGCAGTTGGGGCAACAATATTTAGAATGCAAAATTTATTCCCCACTTCTCCCAAATTGCTACAGTAAGACTAATGGCCCTGGCTCTCCTCGGATGTGCCAGTTACTCTAATGAAATGAAGAGTTATAAGGGACAGATTTAGCTCATTATTTAAAGACCTGCTCTAAAGTTAAGACTGTAATTTAAGCCTCTGACCAACCATTAAGGTCCAACAGCACATCATAAGCAGACTGCAAGTTCAGGGAAGTTGCACTTGTGTGCAAATGCATTGGAATAGAAGATTTTGTCCCTGAAGACAGCAGCCAGCAACCAGCTACAGCACCTCCGCGGTCGAGGGGTGAGCGTATCAAACCAGCGTGTAGGCGGAGCACCCGCGCCTCGGACGTACCCGCTCCAGCCTGACCCGTACCCCGCCCTGGGCTCCCTTTGAGGGCAGTGGCACCAGAGTCCCACCCCATCGCCAGCTGGAGCTGTGAAGTTCTCCAGTGCTGGCACTCCATTCCCACCCCCTCTCCTCCCGCGCCAGCCAAAAGCAGCGTGTTTGTTATGTGGGGGGTCTTTCATTTCTGGGTATCGCATCTCAGGACACGACTCCGCATTGTCTATATGCAAACGCTGCTTACAGGGGTTTTGTTAATTACTTCTTTTTTCCCTCTGGTTGAGGGGCAGGTGTGAATTTAATGGAGGAGAAGGTATATTTCTGTGGGCATTATGCAGGGACGATGCATATACTCTGACATGTGGCAGAGCTTCCTCTGACTGACTTCTGTGCTGCTTGTCCTCTTCCCCCTCGCCTCTCTACTGGCCCAACAAGCTCACCTTCCCCTTCTGCAGTACTATTCAGTCTGAACATTGTGATTTACAGTATTGTCCTTGACCTAAGGAAATTGCAGTCGCTGGAAGCAAAAGATTAAAAAGCAGAAGTAATCAAACGGTTTGCAAGAGCCAACTTGTAAATAAGGAAAAGGCTAGGAACATAACTAATGCCTATCAGCAGAGGTTTTGTCGAGAAAACCAGATCTAATTCTTTGATCAGATTACAGGTCGGGTTGATAAATGTTGCTGTGTGATATTCCACAAGATATTGGAATTAACATAACATATTCTGATTTTAAAATTAGCACCATACAGTATGAATAAAGCAGCTGTTAAACAGAATAAAACTCGCTAACTTGAGCTTTCAAGAACAGTACTTCTTTATTAGGAATTGTAATCACATGGGGGTTCTGCTGCGATTCCAAAAAAGAAACCATGATCTGCAATATTATTGATCTGAAAATAAATATGGAAGCCATTCCTGATAAAATTGGCATAAGACGCAACAGTAGAATGAAAAAAATGTAAATCAAAGAGTCATAAAAATGAGCTGGTGACCAAGACATCTGTATAAATGCATATTTCAATACAGTTGGTTGAAAAACCATTTCAGAACAAGAAACAGGCCCTACTTACAACACGATGCTGGAAGGCAATTTTAAAAGAATCCACGGCTCAGAGTGTACGAGGATGTCAGCGTGAGGGCTCCGCGTGCAGCACTGTGGCAAGAAGAGCGTGCAGAAGCAGACAGAATTAGTGGGAGGTGGGAGATCACCTGATTTCTGTCTAGAGAAACAGCAGGACAGGTACTGGAATTGAGGAAAGGCTTCACTTTGGTTGCCTGTATGGCTATAAAAAAATAAAGCTATAAAAATCTAAGTAGGGGGGGTAAAAAAGACACAAAAAGGTTGAAATCTGAATAAAATGCTCCATAATGAGATAATTTAAGATCTCAATCTCTTTATATAATTTAAAAGACAATTAAAACCTGATTAAAGTCATCAGTATCTTTCCACAGAGAAAATAAGGGGTACTAAAAAGTGCTTTAAACTACTGGAAAAAGAGTAAGAAGTGGTAGTTTGAAACTGAAATTAAAATTAATAAGAGAAACAAGGGGGGCAATTAAACAAATTTGCAAACAAAGTGATAAGATTAAGGTCTCCTGATAACTTTAAATTACATCCAGACACCTTCCTCAAAGACATAGACTCCAGACAACCTCAACTTCTTCTCTGTGGAACGTCAGTTTGATCCTGCGGATGTTGAATGACAAACACTGCCATGTGATATATAGACAAATGGACGATTTGAACCAGCTCTCTCTTCTGCCCTAAATTCAATTAATCAGTAAAATGACTGGTTTGCGTACGGGATTGGGTTTTGGTACCTTTTCAATGACAACCTGAAATCTCCTCCTGGCCTCACCAAAGTAAAAAAATATTTTGCAATCAACATGGACCAGAAGTAGTGGATATGAAAACAGAAACCAGAGCTCCTCAGCGCAGACCTTCCCTCATGCTCTGTGCTTCCTGACACTTGCAGTGACGGCCAGGGGCCAACACGCCCAGTGCCCAGTGGTGCTGTATTGTCCTCTTCTAACCCTGTGGGGATCATCAACCCAATATACATTTCACTCATTACTCTCTACCCGAGAGACCAAAGACTCGGCAACAAAACAGAACCTTTAGGGCTGGACTGACAAATGAATGCCATCTTTTTAGGTAAAACCCCTGTGTGTAGCCCATGTTTGACCACGCCTTGCACCTTACTTATGTGAACACCCAGGAATGTACCGGGTGTTTCATCCTAGCCGCGCACATTCCAGCACTTGGAGCTACAGCCCAATGAGTCTGAAGTTAGCAAAATCACTCTTTTAGCAATGACAGGGCTCATTGAACTTGAATATTACAAGTACAGTCATCAGAAATATAATTAATGCAATTGGGACCGTGGTCAGGCAAATGGCTAATGAGTATAACCTCTGACAAACATGAGGGAAGGGATTAGTGGTAAGAGTTCTCTTTAGCACGATTAGGCCGCTTTGTGCTTTTCTGTGCCAGCACTGAATACTGTTTGGTTTTGTACTGCGCCTTTTGTGGGGGGAAAAAAAGTTTTAATGAAAGAACAAGGCGAAACTTGTTAAGAACTTCCAATGGGATTGACTGATAGCAAGGCACAGAAAAGAGAGTTGCTGACTGTAAAAAGGGTTTGTCCTTCCAGTGAAATCCATAGCAAACCTGGCTCTCCCATGTGATCCCAAAGCAGAATCTGAAAGAAAAACACAAAATGTACAGGGAAAATGAGATTCTTTCTTCCCGGAGCATGGCGAGTGGAATGCGTTGCCACAGTCATAATACAGGAGTAGGAACAGTTAAGGTAAAGGTGTTATAGAAAATAGCCAGCACTCCCCTTTGTAGTCCAACTCTCGCATTGTCGTTCCTTGGGTGTCTCTTGATCTTTCATGCATCTTGAGTGAAAAGCAAAGCCTGGAAAAGGTAAGGTCCTCTGTTTTCCATGAGGAATGATCTCTGCTACAGTGTAAGAGAATTCAGAGGAATTCATGCAGACAAAGAAGTAGTTTTGCCCAAGAAAAAGGCCATTTGGGGCCCTAGGCAATTAAGGAAGTAACTCAGAAATGTGGCAGAGAGTCTATCATCCCTTTGTGATCTCTTCTTTTACTTTTTAGGCACGATCAGCTAAGGAGCAGCGTTGGGGTGGGCCTCTTCTCTCCAGAAATCACTCCTTGGAGGAGGAATTTGAAAGAGCAAAGGCAGCTGTTGAGGTATTACTTACTTTATTGTTTTCATTTTCAGCTGATGTTCCATGGATTTCTTATTCATCTTGCAGCACAAGTATAGGAGAAAGTTGGAACTGGATTATTTAAAGCTGAGAAAAGATACATTTCCTGAAGTTACTAATTTAAAATAGCAGTTTCTCTCTTAAAAAAAAAAAAAACAAACAAAAAACTTTAGCTATAAATTAAGATCAGACAGAACCAACTTTTCAAGCGCCATTTTGTATTGCAAGTGGGTCAAGAAAAATTCCCCATAAATGCAAGTACTTCGAAGCTGAAAGTGTAAGTAAGTGAAGCATAATTTTCCCCAGCAAGTGAGTGTGTGCAATCAGTTATTTACTCTCGGATATAAACCATTTCTCCACAGTGCAGCTGGAATTCGGAATCATTGACAAACAGAATTATTACTGGCTGTAATGGGTAACTGCACGTACAGTGGTAACCATGCACCAATGCTTTTTTATAATTAGTGGCAGAATGTTAAACACAGGTGCACTCTCGTTTCCTGGTAAATCAATTTAGTTTGAAAAGGTGCAGGTATTTGGATAATTCTCCTATTGCACTTCTGTTTTTTTCACCAACTACTACTTTTCCAACATGAAAAATGCCTCTTGAGTGTCAGCCTGTACCACTAGTCCCAGCTGAGATCCTGATCTTGTCTAGAGTCAAGGTGGCGTACAGGGTTTTTTAACAGAATTCAATAAAAAATCAGATAGATACAAGCATTGATCTTGAGCATCATATCTTCTCGGGGGTTCAGTGGTAACCCTCCAAAATCCCATCGCCATAAAGAGCCAAGATAGCTTGCACCCCACTGAGGGTAGGAGCTCAGGCTGAATTATGGAACAGCCACTGAAATGAGTTTTTAGGGTGGAAAGGATGAGGCTGTGAAACTGGTTACTTTTAGTATGAACTGCAGTCTCATTAGTCTCCAAACATCTAGAACGCTTTGGGGATACTTGGGTTTAGATTTAAATTTTGGTGTCTGTATTTTGATGTTCCTCTAACTCAACTTTTATACCATTGTAATTCCAATCTTGGAAGTTGAACTATTCTAGATTAATATTGCTGGATTACAAACAAAACTAGGCCTAAATCATATGCTGGATTCTAGCTAGAAACAGAATTTCTTGTGTAAGAAATTAATTTGATTTGTAGGGTTTTTTCAGTATATGCTAAGGTAAGACTGCACGGTTTCTACCATGGTTTCTTAGGATCTTATTGCACACAGAAACACTCTTATATCAGGCTAAATGGACACAGTCAGTAAGTCAGCTGTTTTATAAATGATACACTGTATGCATTTTTCATGTATTTTCTGAGAGCATTGCTCTTTCCTGATCAAATAGATTCTTTATAAACAACTGCTGGTGATGCACAATAGGTTTCTTGATGTCACACATCATATCCATGTGTTCCAGGCAGGAAAGGAGAGACTTGCTTTCAACTTGCCGCTGCTTAAAATGCTCTAGATGTTCCTAATTGCACTGCAGACTGATCCTTAAGGTGGGAAATGTTGTGCTGTAATCTGTGATTGCGACACAGGGAATCTGATGGTGAAAATTTCTGTGTTACTGTTAAGCAAATGATGTCAGCACTCTTGCAATTGCCAGAAACCATGTGTGATGGGGAGTTCGCAGGAATTCAGCAGAAAGGAAAATGAGCTGAAGCCAACAACAGATTGCAAGACGTTATTGATACTTTACAAAGTAAAGTAAGGAGGAGAACATACTGTAAAAAAAAATTGCACATTAAAAGGTCATTCTGAGGCAATGCCCTGGTTTCAGCTGGGATGGAGCTGATTTTCCTCCTAGTAGTGGGCACAGCGCTGTGTTTTGGGTTTCGGATGAGCAGAACGTTGATAGCACCCTGATGGCTCAGTTGGTGCTGAGCAGGGCTTACACCAAGCAAGGACTTTTCAGCTTCCTCTGCCCTGCCAGGGGCATGAGGGGCTGGGAGGCCAGGACAGCCGACCCCAACTGGCCCAAGGCTATTCCAGACCATAGGGCATCATGCCCAGTATAGAAATTGGGGGGAGCTGGTTGGGGGGCAGCGATCGCTGCTCTAGGACAGTCTGAGCATCAGTCAGCAGGTGGCGAGCAATCACATCATGCATCACTTGCTTTGTATATTCTATTATTATTATTATTATTATTATCATCATCATCATCATTATCATTATTATTCTATTATTAAACTGCTCTTATCTCAACCCATAAGTTTTCTCACTTTTACCCTTCCAGTTCTCTCCCCCATTCCCCTGAGCGGGGAGTGAGCGAGTGGCTGAGTGGTGCTCAGTCTCCAGTTGGGGTTAAACCACTGCAGGCAACAAAGCAGGTTGTTAAAATGCTTTAATGTAGTCTCAAAAACAGCTATTAAAAAGAATCTAATGAAATGTTTCCCTAACTGCGGAGCTGGCAGTCTTAAGTTATTCTTTCTGCTTAAAATAGAAACTTGGACCAGGTAGTTAAAATGTAGAGGAAAAGATTCTTCGAGACCCTATAGAGCAGTTATTGTCATTTGCATATGAAAAGAGCTGGATTTTCATCCCAGCCAAAATGAAGGGTAAGAAAGCTAGAGTGATTGAAATAAATTGCAGCCCATGTCAGAAAGATTAGTGCTTTCTTAAGTGGAGAATAGATACAGCTCAAAAATTCATCTTTTAGGCTTTGGATGTTTCTGTAATATTCTTCAACTGGGAAAGCTCCAAGTGGCAAGATTAGCCAGAAAACTGATCAAGAAAAGGAAGCAAATCTCAGGTTCTTTGTGGCCTAGTTCGAAAGGAATTAATTAACAGTTCAGTAAATGAAGACACCAAACTTCATCCTCCACCCACTATTCACTTTTGAGCTTTGGGAATGGTTTTAAGATGTCAAACTTTGAGATTAATGAAGATCTGTGAGGTAATTCTTTCTTAAGAAGGTTTAAAGATGTCCATGCCATGGGGGAATCTGTTAGGAATAAAGAGGTAAGTAAATCAGCTTTTTTACCAGAGAGGGTCCAGATTCACTTGCAGTCACTGGGTGCTTGCAGGCTTGGCTTCCTTTTCTGTCACTCTGGAAACTGGATTTGATTTTTGCCTCATCCCTTTGCTATACACGAGAGGGAAGCACAAATAGCCTGAAGTCTTCATGATTTCCAAGTGCCATTCCAAACATGTTTTAATGGAATCTTTCTAATAATTAGCTGTGTTTTACCAAAAAATGGTACTTCTGAATTTTTTAAAAATTCCAGCATGGGGATTCAGATCCATCCTGTACCTGTATTCTGTTAAGGTGTTCGCTTTGTCATCCACTGCCCTATTGGTAATGAGAATCTATAAAAATGAAACCAAGAAAGTGCAAAAACTTCTAGCTGAGAAACGTCTCAGAGATGGAAAAAAAAGCAATTTTGATATTTTCTTATTCTACATTTCCTTGATGTAGAGATTAAGCTGCAGGTGCCCCACTGGTCTGTGAGCTTACGCAAAAGGAATTTTGAGCTGTGCTTTTCAGCATCATTTTATTTACAACACCTTGTCACGTGAGCCATCTGCTGTATAATATTCTGTTACACAGCATCAGAACATATTACAGCCAAATTATGTGACAAGAGGAGGAGGAGGAGGAGGATGGGATTAATTTATTCTAGCCTAGGAAAACAGTCCCAAATCATCAGCTTTGTGGTTCCCTTGAACAGCGGTTAGAATCCTTTCTGTACCTGTGGTATTCCCATCTCACTATCTCCACATCCCCTTTGGATGTGCCCAAGACTCCCTAAACCTCATTTGAAATTGGGATCTAGGAGCTTGAGTCATTCGGATGCATTTTATTTGGTACTCTCTCAAATCACAACGGGAATCCTTGCCTTGATACACATTTTTTATCTCTAAACTTCACTTAAAAGGCATACTTCAAATTTTGTTTGGAGAAGATGTCAGCTAAGGAAATCGTACGTAGCCAGCACGTAAGTTTAACTTACTGTGCCTTTCACGTTGCTGCGGTAGTTCACGGAAAGAACAGCCACGGAACCTGTGTTTCCTATACACTGGTCAGGAAGGAACATTGCAAATTAATTTTTGGCAGTACAGGACAGAAAAATTCTATTCTTAAAGTTATGAAAATTAGGTAAGATTAGAAATTAGCCAGCAATATTCGGAAAGTTCACCCCGCCCCCCACCCCCCTCACTGCGCCGCAGGAAGTGAAGAGCCTGGAAAGATTTTGCCTCCCATTTCTTTAACTGCTTCAGTGTATTTTTAAATACTAAGAATAAAAATAGCCTCTTTGACAAAATGCAGAATATTCCGCTTGGAAGTAGTCAGCTGGGACGAAGAGTTTTCCTGGTTGTCATTCCACTTAACTGCTGCAGATGATCTGAGAACGTGGAAATATTTTCAACGGCTCTGAAAACTTTCAGTACATCCAAAGTAACTGGCCAGCACTAAGGTAGCAAAACATGGCAATGAAGTGAATGGCACCAGCCACATAGCAAATGGAGTTACAATTCCATCTGGGAGTCTTGATCCAAAGCCAGATTTTCAGGGACACCGCTAACTAGATCAGCTTTACCTCACTATAGGCAGATATTAAGCACGGCTACTTAAATGCACAGGAATTCGTTAGCTTTTTAAGTGCAGTATGCATAGTGAACTTCCGTGTGAATTATAATTACATAATTAAGCAGCAGAATTTGAGCTTAAGAATTAAAACCACTTATGTGCTTGCTTACGATCTGCAGAAATGTGATCTGTTTTCAAACCATTAATTCATAAGGAATTTTTGTGGGAAAAATACAAGCAAAAACTCTGATATAAACATCATATATGTATATATGTGTCTATATATAATTAGTTCTGTAA
>NW_009260358.1:42514-59003 GCF_000687185.1 Egretta garzetta | reverse complement strand
GGCAGTCCTGATTACTTTTCAGTAGTTTTATTAATATTAATCTGTGGGAAAGGGAAATTTCCACTCCTTTACCTTATCCCGAATCTCAAAATCACCGCTAGTAAAAACACGGCCAAGTAATTTTTTCTTCAGCGCAGTGCGGATTGCAGCGAGTGCAAAGCAGTCGCCGGAGCCGTGTGGCGCAGGACAGTTTGAGGGATCCGAGTGCCTCTGGTCGCGGCTGATAAGAGTAAAAGAGGGAGTGATCTGATTCATTATCCTAGCCTTTTGAAACCCTAAATGGACGTTTCAGCACAATCTCACCACTATTCAAAAGACTGTATTTCCTTCAAATTTGGAATGAAAGCAGATTTGGAAACCTTGCAAGTTGTTGTGTAACAGAGTTGTCACGTTCTTTTCGCTTCTGTTACAAAGAGTGAAATCTCCTCTCCAGGAGCGGATAATTCACGTTTCCTAGTCCACAGGGGAATGTAGCAGGTACCTTCACAGACCCCGTAATTGCACAATTCGGACAATTCCGAGTCTCCTGGAAGAAAGTGCTGGATATCAGGAGGAGGCACCCGCTACAGTAAGAGCCAAAGGGAAATGCCTGTTAGATTTCTAGAGAGGGAACGCACCTTGCCATTTGCAAAGAGCCTTACGATTTACCGCGAGCGCACCTGATGTCAGCCACGCAAGCGCTCCTCACCCCTCCCCCTGAATCTCAGATGCTCGCATTGCCGATGCATCTAGACCTGTTAACAGCCCGTGCTTCCCTTTTGCCAGGTGCCTGGGGAGGAGGGTTCCAGCAAGTCACGCGATCGCAGACCAAGCTCTATTTTTGCAAATCCTGCCTGGCTGCGGAGCAGTAGGGAAGAGCCCAGCCTTTTACCAAAGGTTCAGACAAAACTATCTGGACCAGTTCATACCTTCAACTGATTTTGAGTAGCACCTCACTCTCAAATAGTTCTGTCTAAACCTCAGTAGAATTATTTGTGCTGTTGTCTTTGACATAAATAAGCTGGGAAATGGTGTCCTCAGTAGTGTCAGGTCCCTGGAGTTCTGGCCATGACCCTGTAGGAACTGGAGAACTTTGCAGAGGCTGGTAGTGCTGAGCATATATTCTGCTAGGGAACTGCTTTTCAGGCCTTATGACTAATGTGTGGAGGCTGAAAAAAATGGCACCTTAACTTGGATTCTCCCCTCTTTTTTTTTTTCTCATCCTATTTCTGCTTTTTGGCATCGTTTTCTAGTAGCCGCAGTGGTTCCCTCATTCTGGTCATTACACATCCTAAATCTCATTCTATTTTCATTTCTGCCTCTCTTGTATATGCATTTTTCCTCTTGTCTTCGAGCTGAATGTTACTCTCACTGTACAATTTTAGAATCTCTTAGAGATTCCTCTCAGCAGCACAGTATAGGATGCCACATTAGGGTTTCTCCACTATGGCTAAAAGCCCCATTTGTGTTAATTCTCTCGTGCCAGAGCCCTCTGCCTAAGCTTTGCCATTACGCTTTCACATAGCTGAAAATTATGCTGACTCTACCAAAGCGGGATGCTTGTTCTCTTCTAAACTGTTTTATCTATTGTTATTCTTTAGCATGTATGTATAGCTGATTTTTTCTTTCTTTCTTTTTTTTTGGCCAGAGACTAGCAGCACTCGTTTCCTTCAGATTTTATGTAACGATTTGCTGTGAGCATCAATAAGATGCAGTGTAAGCTGCTGCAAATCCTGCTACAAATAGATGCTGGCTCTGAAATAAGGTTTTCTGTCGACGAAATGCATGCCAATATAAGAGATGATATTTAATTACATGGAATTCCAAAATTTGTGCTGTAGTATTTCAGTCAGTATGGTTATTAATAACATTAATACTGCTCAGCAAAATTGCCAGACTCAGAGCACTGGTAGAAACAAATCAAAAGGTTATGATTTTATTTTAAAGTTTTGTTGTTAATTTATTTCCCTTTTTTCCTTCTTTTCTTCTAGTCAGACACAGAGTTTTGGGATAAAATGCAAGCGGAATGGGAAGAAATGGCTCGCAGAAACTGGATTTCAGAGAACCAGGAAGCACCAGGGCAAGTCACCATCTCAACCATCGAGAAGGTAACACAAAGCTTTTTAATACAATCTTGGACACAGAAGCTAATTTTACCCAACAGAGCTCATCCTCTTAAGTGTCTGTGTGTGGGGTAGATTTAAAAGCCCTTACCATAGCAAGGATGCATTTAGATTTGCACCCTGCCTGAATTCGGCTGAAAGGATCACGAAGCAAACTGCTGGATTGTGGGCACTTTTGAAGATGGGCACTTAAGGAACAGCACCAGATAAAAAAATCTGGGCTGGCACATTCAAACAGTGTTGAGGATAGAAATGCTAGAGATTCTGTCTCTCTTCTTCATTCCCCCCGTTGTATGGAGGGAATTTGATTTATTATTTGATCATATTTGATTTATATTATGTAGCTGATATTAGTATACACCCTTTACACTGTAGTGGCAAGAAGAGAAAAAGGCAAAATTTAAAGAAATCCTAAAATAAACTCAGGTGCTTGCAACACTGTTCTGTATCTTGAAGGTTAATTGAAGATTTCAGGGTATTAACAGAACAGCCATCGGGTTACCAGCACCGCAGGGAGCCAGCTGCTTGATGTGTGCTCTTTACCACCACACTGGGTGCACTGGGCTCACGTGAGGCTCAGTTCTGCTTTCATTGCAGTCACTGTGAGGTGTGGCCATTATCTCTGATGGGAGCAGGAGAGCCCAGCATGGGTACCAGTGAGTGCAACTTCAGAGCTAAACTAAAGAGAGAGAGAGCAGAAACGTGTCCAGCGATGCTGGCTTTTTACACTTTTTGTCATGGACATTGCATGGGGGAGCTCTTCCCGCTCTCACAGAACAAAGGATGTTTACATCCAGTTGGAAAACAGTCATTTAATTTTATAGAGTTGCCATTCCTTGCTGTGGCGCTTCATCATGGATCTGTTATCTCTCCGCTCCAGGGTTATTATTTCCATACTGAGAATCCCTTCAAGGACTGGCCTGGTGCTTTTGAGGAAGGACTGAAAAAAATGAAAGAAGGTGACCTGCCAGTTACAATCTTATACCTGGAGGCTGCGATTCTACAGGAACCCAATGATGCAGAGGTATTCACGCATGTGCCTTTTGCTGATAAGGGAAAAGGGGGTTCCCTTTAGCATGCAATGAGGGAATGATGTCGGGGCCCAAACCTTGCCTGGTCATGACTGCCTGAAACAGATTGAACGCTAACGGTGGTTTCGGAATAGCATATACCTTGAAATAGAGAAAGGTGAGCTCTTCATAAGATGAGAATCTGGGTTTGAAATTATAGAATTTCCAAGCTGTCACTTAAGAGCATTTGAGAGAGACGATACTTCAAACCTTCCCTGCTTTTCCTGATGTTTTCAAACTCTTTCAAACACTGCTATTGAAAAGGTGAACATTTCTGATTTAACAAGAATGTTGAGAAATTTTTAAAAGTTATATAATTTCTGCAATATCAACACTTCCAATGAGTATATATTTAAACTTTGTTTTCTGTGGAATATAAAAAATACTTACAGTGGAAATACCTAGGTTTCTTTGAATCTACTGCTACATTAAATTAATCAGCAGTATTTTGGAAAGCAGAGAGAATTCCCGGACTGCCTAGAATCCCTTAAACCTATACCGCTTAATAATTGTTCTTCACCATTTTCCATAAAGCTCTAGCAATGTTTAAAATGTACAGTAACTCAAATTTAAGAAATCAGCATGTGATCATACACCGACAGGATACTTTGCATTCATTGATTATAAATATTACCACGCCCAAAGATATTCAGAACTGCATTGATTTGTACTCTTGGTATGCACGCCGTAGAAAAATCTGCAGTTAGTGCGGGACAGATCTGCTATTTTTATTCACCCCACTGCCTAACAGCGATATTAGTTGTAACTCTGCTTGCAGTTGGGTCCACCTAACAAAATAACACAATGCTGATTATTTTTGCAGGCCTGGCAGTTCCTGGGCATAACACAGGCAGAGAATGAAAATGAGCAGGCAGCCATTGTCGCCCTCCAAAGGTAGATGAAGATAATTGCTAAATAAGGGGTCTGATGAGTATCAGGTGATGGAGGCCTAGGTATATTTAACATCACACTTACCTTGTAGCATGAAGCATTTATTTAACTAACTAAAGCATTGACATAGATATAGAAACCTTCTCAGTGACTTCAGAGGAATGACTAGTGATTAATATTTCTGTTTTATTAAATAAGTGCAATATTTAATGTAGCAATTTAAGGAGTTGCACAAAAGAAAAGTTACATGGCCCAATAAACATGAATTAGGCATAATGCAAATAAAATGCCTTTTTGATATTCGAGCCACTTGGCGTATTTTCTGTAGCCTGTTCTTTAATGAAGAGGTTTTCTTAATTGGAAAGAGCTCCCTTCAGCTGCTGAGTACTAAACCGACAACATTTTTAGGTCGATAGAGACGTGAAGATCACGGTACGCTTGTATGTAAAATGTCAGTTCCAAAATATCAGCGTTAGTATTATCTTCCTGTGGTGGGTTTTCGTGTTTGCATTTGCAGCAAGTACTCTCTCCACATTCAATTGCTTTAGCAATGTTAACATCGAGTCATTCCACCTAAGGATGCTCTGACTTTATATGTGACTTACGAGCTTACCTGGATAGAAAGCCAAGGGGTGCCTGATTTAGGGCTTGCTCATCCCCACAGTTTTGAAACAAGCAACAGTGATCTTCACAAAACAGGCCAGGTTCTGCTCGCAGCTAATGGTATATAACCGTAGAAAGGCTACTCGAGCTGACTGGCACCAGCTTTATCAAAGAAAATCTGAGAACTCAGGATGCCTGACAAGATTCATAGGGATGGAAGAAATGTCGTCTTCAAAATACTTTTCTGTATAGCTGCAAACCACATTAAACTGTTTTCTTGAATGTACTAAGGCTTCTGTTTACTAGAGAGACAGGATAAAAACGAATCTGCCTACATTTATTCATAACCAGAAAGATGAAACCAAAACTTATATGCATATGCTTATGTCCATATGTGTGTATGCAACGGGCATGCTTATGTCTGTGTATACATATGCATAACGCACTTATTAGAGAAAAATAAGACAAAATCCCTTCTTTAAAAGTATTATTGGGTAGATCTTACTTGTGTGAGTAACTTTTTTACATGGATTATTTTGGAAGAATTCAAGAATTGTGTTTGGCTAAAAAAACCCCTCAATAAATTTTTACTTTCCGCCTAGGTGCTTGGAACTACAGCCAAACAACCTAAAAGCTCTAATGGCCCTGGCTGTAAGCTACACTAACACTGGCCACCAACAAGAAGCATATCAAGCCCTAAGAAACTGGATAAAGCAAAATCCAAAATACAAGTATATAGCAAAAAGCAAAAAAGGGTCCCCAGCGCTTACCAGGAGAATGTCTAAGACATCAGATGAAAGGTAAAAGCAGCGCAAATCCTGATGGTGGAAATTTTAACGACGTCACTAGAAATGACGGTGCGTGCTGTGCCCCCTTACTCTATAGAAGTCCAGCCTGCTCCCTGTGATGGAAGATTCAGTGTCTCTAGTGGCAGCAGTGGGAAGCCAACACAGGACATTTGGCTTAGTGGCGGGAGGCTGCGTCTTACCCCATCCCTAGAAGTTAAAAAAAAAACCAAACCAACCCCAAAAGTAGCTAAAAGGAGATTCTTCCCCTCAGCTCCCATCACTTTCCTCTGACCTCTTCTGCTGCCTCCCTATTCCCACACCGCGCATCCTCATTCTTCAGCTACTTCCAAATCCCTACCAGGCCTGTATCCTGCTCTACATGTGCGTGTCCTTCCTACCGTTCATCATATTTCCTATATCCCAACCAAGCCACAGGAATCACAGTCATTTTGCAGTGGGACATGGCTTCGGCTCACTGAAAATATTGGTTCTATCATTTGGGTGGAAAAGCCCTTTAAGATCATCAATCGCAACCGTTCCCCTACCCCTGCCATCCCACCCCCAAACCCTGGCCCTCAGCACCGCTCCTGCCCAGCTCATAAACAGGCAGTTGTAGGGAGCGATGAGGGCTCCCCTCAGCCTCCTCTGCTCCAGGCTGAACCCCCCCCAGCTCCCCCAGCCGCTCCCCAGCAGCCTGGGGCTCTTCATTATGTATAAGTGAACTTTCTTATTCCAGACATGAGTTTACAACAGCACCTGGAATAAATCTTTGCCATGATGAACTTGAAGGAGCTTCTTCTCAAATTTCAGGAGTATATCACTTCTGATAGATCCATTATAAGGATTTTAATTTCTGGCTATGCAATCAATATTGCCATATTTTCAAAGAACTGTAAGATGGGACTTTAAGTTATTTTTCACTCCTGTCTAGCTCATTACTTGAAGAAGTAAAGGATTTGTACCTGGAGGCTGCTCACCAGAATGGTGATATGATAGACCCTGACTTGCAGACGGGACTTGGAGTTCTTTTCCACCTGAATGGAGAATTTAACAGAGCAATAGATGCATTCAGTGCTGCTTTAACTGTTCGGCCAGAGGTATGTTTTATGCTTTTACATCTTTTAGAATTTAGCTATTTTCTTTCTCCCCTCCTGATCAGGCTAATATTAATGAGATGTCACTTCAGCCATTAAAATTTTAATACCTGAAATAGAAATGTTAATTACAAGACAGTCCCATTTAGAAGCAGATTTATACATGTCGAGTTTCTAGCTGTGTGCTGATTAATTGTACTAGTTATATAAAGTTGCCTGTAATCACGAGTCAGAACCTCACATTCCGTGTCAATTAAGAGAAGATACGATACTGTTATTTTCTGCAGCCGTCCTTACTTTGCTAGCAAAAATGAGCTGTCGTGTCCCTTCTTGACACCTACAGCAGAAAACTCATTTTCTTGCCAGGACTACACATTATGGAACCGCCTTGGAGCAACCTTGGCAAACGGGGATCGAAGCGAAGAAGCTGTCGAGGCCTACACACGTGCTTTAGAAATACAACCTGGCTTCATTAGGTCCAGATACAATTTAGGGATAAGCTGCATCAACCTAGGGGCATACAGGTAAGTTACGGAAAGGTGTAAACACAAAAAGGCAAGGATCATAACTACCAGGTGAAAATTCAGCTTCTAGCTGGAGCTGCCTAAGGAAAAAAAAGTAATCAGAATATAGCTACATAATCTCAGCTACTGTAAAATTTTGTAATTTTTTTTTACAAAATACTAACAAAGCAACGATATTTTTCTTCTATCCACAAATTCTACGTAACAGAACTACTCAATTTCTATCAGAAGAAAATGAATCCCTCATTCAGCAAGCTGCTTAGGCATTTTTTTAGCTCTAAGTGCAAGTACTCTTATCATAATCAGTGGGATTGTTCTCAAACTTAGGCCCGTGCTTAAGAGCCAGTCTTTAGAAGGGAAACTTCACTTAAACCGCTTCAAGTAGATAATGACGTCAAAACCACTTTCAGTACATCCTTCAGGAGTCAAGGGTGACATTCCAGGGTCCCAGCTGCCAGCTTAAGACAGTTAAGATGAAGGGGAGCCCCACAGCAATGAAGACAGTATCCCCAGACGCGTGAATAGGCTGCGCTCTGCCTTACTACGAGCCACCTCCACTTGTTTAAAGACAATCAAGCAAGAATAACACGAGACTGATGAACTGCATTGTAAAAGAATATACTTGAGTCTAGCATAGAACTTGAGAAAGTTTTACTCCAGTTGTTAAGCAAATTATATTGCTTGTTTCTTTTTTCTTCTCCCCTACAGAGAGGCTGTCAGCAATTTTCTCACTGCTCTCAGCTTGCAAAGAAAGAGCAGGAATCAACAACAGGTTCCCCATCCTGCTCTATCAGGCAACATTTGGGCAGCGCTTCGAATTGCTCTGTCTATGATGGACCAGCCAGAACTATTTCAAGCTGCCAATGTGGGCGATCTAGACATTCTGTTAAGAGCTTTTAATCTAGAGCCGTAATAAAAAGAATCCACAAATTGATTGAATTGTATTAGGAAACAGAGAACTCTTTTATTACTCATCTCAAAATAACCACATTTTCCAAAAGGTCGTGGCTGTAGATCAGTAGGGGAATTCTCTCGGACATTATTCAAAAAGGAAAAGTTCCAAAGCACAAAATATTGTAAATAAATTCAAACCCAAAGGATTCAAATGAGCTGCCGCTAATCTGACAAAGCCCCGAACTAGATGAAATAACCGTTTCTGAAGAATCTTCATCCCGTGCAAGCTCAATCTCTCTATATATCCACAGTTATACAAAGAAAAAATATATTAAGAACCAACCTAGGTAATGGTTATTGCACATTAGAACGGCAAGCGATGCATCCAAGGAGCCCGCTTAGCAGCTCATTGCACTACCCTGACGTCCCCTTGCCCTGCAACGCGGATTCCCTATCCTTTGGTTTCTTTGTCGAAAAGCCTTCTTAAGGCCCATTTTTAACACAGCTCTGAAAATAGATGCACGTAAAATGGATGTCTTTTGTTTTGAATACATTTATTAGTTGGCAATCAAGAAAAGTTTCGCCAAACCAGGTGCAATGTTAAGGGGAATATTGCGCACGGAGGTCTGCGGGCTTGGGCCACGTACGCGCAGGAAGGCCGAGTGTTGCCAGCGGAAGCAGTGATTTGCACTAGAACTGTTGCTGTTTAAACCAGCCACCCCCAATCGGGGACAGAGCACGTCTGCTGCAAAGGAGCTCAGAGCAGGGTCTGCGCCTGTCTGTGTACTTATGCACTTTAACCCTTCTTTTTGTAAAATAGCGCTATGCTTTTATTTTAGTTACTAACAACAGAATGTACAGGATAGCCTTGGCGGCGTAAAGGACCAAATATCATTTCCTGAAACGCGATGAGAGGGTTTTCGATATTTTTATGTTTAAAGAATGCAAATACAGTATAAACTGCAATATCTCTTCAGATTATTCTATTATGCATCCACCAGGTACTGCACACGTACATGCATGTGCATGCACATACATGTTCTATGTGAATGATGTCATTTCAGAACATAATAAGCCACAGATCTTTATTGCAAATAAAGAAAAGTCTTCATAGGAGTTAATGCCTGCAGACCATGCTCGAGGGAAAAAATTTCCTGAAAAAAATCAGTCTATATGATGCTTATAGGATTGAGACTAAGATTTGATCCTGCTGTTATGGCAAGCAGCAGCAGAAGTCTCCACGACCTCCATGATAGCAAACTAAATCCTTAGGTAACATCAGCATTCGTAGCTGCTTAAAATTGTGTGTCTACACCCGTCTTAATTGCCCCTGCTTGGGCGAGCGGGGAACAGTCCTGGGGGCAGCACGCTGCCACGTGACGCAGGGATTGATCCGGCTACAGGCAAAACCGTTCAGCTCAAGGGAATGTGCCCATCGAAGGCGGGGACAGAAACTTCTAAGGAGGTGCTTTTCAGTTGCTGATACTGCTAATATTTTTTCCTAAATCGTGAAAGACAAAAAGTGTCATTAGATGGCTACTGTGTTGATCTATGGTGAGGAACTCAATGTGCAGGGTAGCTCCTGGAACGTCTTCGAGTGGGACAAAGAGCAAATTTCCTACGAACAGCATTAAAAGAAAAAGCCATCTCCATCAGCTGGTTCAAAAAAATCCACCTGCACAGATCACAGAGAAAGAGGCTCTGGGGGCATCGGACAGTTTCACCAGTACAAACCTAAAGTTCCTTGCAGCTGCCTGTTATTTTGAGCAACCACTTAAAGGAAAATTCCACGTTAGACAGTGTAATCACTGCGTCTAATCACCAGCTACAGTTTGTTAAATAAAAATAAGCAGTTCACATCAAAAAAATAAAAGGCTCACCCCTCACTCTCTGCCACAGAATAGAGATGCTGAAACAGCTACTGGATTTGTTTTAACAGCGCTTTATTAATTCACTGTTTACACATATACTCCTATTTATCTGTCGAGCGTTTCACAACTGACTCTTGCAACTCTCTCCAAGGATCGGTTATCAAGGACTGACTGGAATGTCATTTTAGCTAAGTGGGCTGCTGTATGCCTATCTGCTGACAACAGTTTGCTCTTTTGCTTTGACAGCGATGTGTGCTGACAGCTCTGTATTGATAAGGCAGAGCAGAAGGTGCAGCGCAATTGAATCCGGAAAGTGATAAAACTGAAGGGAGGCGGCTTTGCGAGGAGGCTGCAAAGCAAAGGCATATGTGCTTAGCTTTTGCTTGATGCCCTGTCATTGCACAACTTCTTCTCAGAATATCCTCTGGAGGATAATCAGTGCTTACCCAGAGGAATTAGCTGTTCAGGAGCTTTATTTTCATACCTTTCAAATAAAAAAAAAAAAAAAAAAAAAAAAAAGCGCTTGACTTCTCAGAATGACAAGGGCGGTTCCGATGCCATCTGCTGAGGGCAGTTCTCTAAACCTCTTCTCCTCCAGCATGTGGATGAGTAACACAGGAATTCCGTCAGGAAAACCTCACGCAACCCCTAGCCTCCCCAGAAGGGACGGACAGAGCAGGTAGCTCTCGATCTATCCTGGGATGCACTGCTCAGCACCGCGTTCATCTGCTGATACACGTCCACACCCACGCGACTGGCACGAGGAAAGTTGCCTGTGTAACCCTGGAGAGGAGGCACCGGGGCTGATCTCTGCCTCCCGAGGGGACACGCAGGCCCCCGCTTCACCACGAGCACTGCAGCTCCGCTCTGCGGGACACGGGTGACAGAGCCTGCCCAGGGGGACTGCGCACGCCCTCGGCGGGTACCCCAGCTCTCCTCTACTGGTTTAGGTGGCCCACGGCCAGTTAGCCACATAGCGCTGGCCGAGACGCTGCGTGAGGGGAAGACTAAAGCCTTACGGGGCCAGCGGCCACCTCCTCCTGCAGACACCAGCCTGGCCCAGCCCGCGTGGGAGAGCGGCCGGTGGCTGAGCGCACCTCCCTCCTAACAGGTACTTCTGGGGAATTCTTCAACACCCCGGGCTTTATCGTCCTCCTTTAGCTCTGTCAGTGCAGGCGACGGGATTAGATACAGCTTCGACCTGACCCCCTCATGGTGTTTCTTAAATATTCAGTGGCAAGCATGTAAAGGCGCCTGAAACAGCAAGAGGAAACGTGTAAGGAGGCTGCAGCACATTAACACCCCGAAAGGGAAATTCATCTCCTCGTACTCCTCACCGAGCGTGAGGGAGGATAAAATAAGGCGGCTGCTGAACAGTAGCAGATTGAGCCCGGGAGTGAGAGACAGGGAATCTGGGTCCTGTTCACGGTGCTCCCGGCGAGCTCGACCAAGTCAAAGCCTCCTGTCACCCCGAGGAGCCCCGGCGTGCCCGGAAGGAAGAGGGGGCAAGTAACGGCCATGGCGTGCGACGGCACCACACGAGCGCAGGGCCGTGCCGCTGCCTCACGGGCTGTGCCGGTCAGGGCACCGCTTGCGAGCATCGAAAGGCAACACCCAAACACAAGGTTGCTCAGCTCTACGCAAGGCAGCAGCTTCACGCAGACCAGCAATTTCAGCAGAGACTCGGGGGCACTCCAGGATTGCAGCTGCACAGCATCCACGGGGTGATGCCGAATGAGCGCGCTGCCGTGGTTTGTCATCTTCTCCCACCCGTTTCCTCTTCTTGTTACTCCCTCCCCTTTCTCTAGAGGTGACTTATCACTGCCAGGTAATCGATCTCGAGTTTTTTAGTCTTTCTTCTATTTTATATTTCATGCCCTTAAAAATGCTTTCCTAACCCCAGCTTGTGACCATTCCTCTCCTCTGCAAAGCTTTATGAGTACGTATGTCCTCTAAGTCCGGTCCGTCACGCTGCTGAACGCTGAAGGTCTGCAGCCTTCACAGGAGCACTCAGCACTGTGCACGTCAGCTCGCGTGGACCGGACGAGGGCCAGCCTCCCATACCACTGCACGTCCTGAACAGGCACCGAAATCAAAGCCATTATCCACGGAGTGAGGCTTTGCAATGAAAGCAATAGGCTCGTTTCTTGCTGATCTCTGAACTGTAACGACTCTAGAAACCTTCTTGCAACAGGCTGGTTTATGTCAGTTTGAAGAATCGATCTGACCTTTAGGTAAACACATACGCATACCCCTATCCAGTGGCATTTTCTTACCACCTGATAAATCACAGCACTTGTGAAAATATTGGGGGGGGGTTCTCAACACCTCACATGCCAATATTGCATGCAACTACGTTAACAAATAACCACAGGGAACCATTCGCACAAGGCACGCAGCAACGCTACCCCAGGCTACGTTTGCCGAACGCACGCAGGAGGCCCACCCATGGGGGATTTTTAACCTACTGACTGGATCTTCTGCCGAGTATTCTGTTAGTACTTTGCATCTGCCAAACTCAAAACCGAGTTGCTTGTGTTACTTGGACCAGGTTAGACCAACCGCAGAGCCCTTTCTAAATCCCATCCTTAGAAATCACTTTGTGCTGTGGATTTCACGTTTGCCTCGAGTGTTCGTTAAACGACAGACATCTGTAGGAACAGCTTTTGCAGATTTGCTTTAGCATCCCCTTAAGAATTAAAAAGCTGAATGTGCACAGCTTGCACAGTGAAGCTGGGCGTTTGGATTTCCACATTTTCTTCTCTAGTCTAAACCAGAGAGCACCAAACCAGAGAAAAAGATTCCCAGAGCCAGTGAAACAACTCTTGTCCCTGTCTACACTTACCGGGCTGCACTTTTCAAACTTGCCCACTAGCTCTGAAGGCAGCTCGGTGTCTGACCGTCCTGTTCGAAATACGTCGGTGTAAAACTTCACAGGATCCGAGTATCTGCTGCATCCAGGGATTTCAGCTGCAGACAACTCAGCTGAAAGCTCAGAACACCAAGTTAAGCATGAGGAGCTAACGAGCCAATTTAGAAAACCTGGGCCTGCGGGTCAGCTGAAGAGGACCCTGACAACAGCAACAGCTCAGCCAGGTGATCACACACAGAACCCACACGGAGCACCGGCCTCCGTAACACGGAAACCACTATGACAGAAATAATAACCGGTAACATTACTGGCAGCGCTGAGGCCTAAGCCATGGCCTGTTGGAGCCAGTAGGAATTGGAGCGAAACGGAAATTGGTTGTAGACCTCTTTTGCCTAAACACGCATCTGCAAATTGGACGTGTTCGTTCCTGTGCATGAGTAACCCCCTCCGACAAAAAACTTGGGATTTCTGGTCACCACTGTTGTCAGCTTCGCAGTCTGTACAGTGAATTTATGTAATAAATGTTTATAAAATATCACGACTGTATTCACAGATAAAAGCGATAGACAAAATGCACTGCACGTTGTGGAGAAAAAGAAAAAAAAAAAAAAGGTAGGTTTGCAGTACAGTAGTACCTACTGCTCAAACCTCGCCTCGGCTAGAAATCAGATTCCTTCATTATAGTTCTGCTACTTTTGGACTGGTGAAATAAATCCGAGCAAAGGAGTGCCATGCATGGAGATCGCTGACACTCTGAACAAGCCTAGGCCAAATGAAACCCGAGCATGTCACAGAACCCAGGGGAAGTTCCAGAGCCTCAGCCCTCAGAGCTGTAGGTACCAGGCATGGGAGAGAGACAGAAGGAACCTAAAGTTTCCTAAAATAAGCCGTAACTTTACAAATGCTTGCACAGGCAACAGCCCATTGAGGAGCTTGCATGGTCAAGACTTACTGTGCTTTGATCTCTTTTCCTCCCTTCCACATTTATGGAATGCCATCGGCATTGGCTAAAACTTTAATTTAAATAGCCTTTTTAATATCAGTAATCTATTGTAAATTCAGAAAAACCAAAACATTTATAAATATATTTTGTATATCAGAGTATAACATATCTAGAGTAAAATACAACTATATAGTTTTGAGAGGCATTCTGCGTGGCTTCTTCTCTACGCTGGGAACTGTTGGAAAACCTTTGCAATCTTGCATCAGTTTTTTCGGCTTTATTTTTAAGCCAACATACCAGAAAGAAGCGATTCTAGGGTTGGCAGACGCTTCCGCCTGGCCCAGCTGAAGAGCCCTGCTGCTGCCCAGACCTACATCGCTCCCTTAACTTGGCGTGGGGACGGCTGAGCGCCAGGGCAAGGCTTGGGGGCTGGGCGGGCGCTGGGCGGGGAGGCAGGATCAGCCCTACACCCGACTGTTTACATTCCCTTACAAAGGTTCGTAGCGACCCAGACTGAGAATCTGAGTCCGGGAGTACATACGGAGTACAAGATCAGCTTCTTCCTGCAGGTGACTTTGCCTCTGTATTCTTCTTGCATTATCAGCCGTGTGTAACATTAAACACAGACGTGTAGTTTACTGATGCTTTAATTCGATGTTTCCTTGCACTGCTCTTTAAAATAACCTATCATCTCCTCAAAAATGGACGACGTGCATATTGGATGTGTTAATTTTATTAAGGTCATAGATTACTATTTGCAGAGCACCATATTTAATGTAGTATTTTTGTACTGTAACGGAAGCATGCCTTCCTTGGGTTCTTTTCCACATATTAAATTGTATTTATTTACCTGTATTTATAACTGTGCAATTTTTAAATATGTTTTAAAAATAAACTGTCTGTGGCTTCAAATATTTCAAAATCTCTTTTCAGTTTGAAAATGGGCTTGAGTATAACTACTCGAACCAAAACAAGGGCCCTACTTCTTCAAGTGAAATAAAGGATTTTTGAATGCGGTCTTCTAGCCTATTGTTTATGATGTAAACATGCTTCTCGGCTTAAAAATTAAGCCCAGAAGAGGCTTTTTTCATTACCGAACATTTTTCATAAACCCATCGTTGCTCTGAAGTAGAGTTATTTTTATTTCCACATATTGATCAATTATACTTACAACTGGAATTTAGACTAGCTGAGGTCTGCCCCAAAGGGTTTTGCGCATACACTCCATATGAAGAACAAGGGAAAAAGGAGATCAGAATTCTTCCTGAAGATCACGCAACTGCACACCTCAAAATTAAACCAGAAGTGATGATGTTAGAACACAACCTTTCTGAATAAACAAAGCCAACTTTCAGTGATGGAAATTGCTGTTCAAGCAGCTTCCCATAAACCACGGCGGGAGCTGGCTAGCAGCATTTCTCAGTTTTGGCTTTCGTGGGATGAGGTGAAAGAGCTGACAGAGTAGAAATGTCATCTTTATACTGCTACGGGACACTGACATAGGCACAGACGCGAGAGGGACACGGGGTTCCTGTGCCCCACTGTGGACGGAGATGACGACGGCCAGCAAGGGGCTGTGGCAGTCCCAGCTACTGAGGGCTATCAGCCACGGACCTGACGGCCGACACCCTTGATGGACATGTGGGTTGCTCCAGAAAAAAAAAAAAAGCCAAACCAAAAAAACCCCAGAAGATACATCCACAGGTTGCCTGTAGAAGGGAGGCTCTTGTCAGAAAAGCCAGCCGGCTGCCTATGGCTTTAGCCGAAACCTCCTGCTACAGAAGCAAAGGGAACAGACACTAAAAACCACACTAACCCTTCGGATGCAAGCAACGTGTGCTCCTGACGCTGGCAGGTCTTGCAGGAGATGTTAAGGTTAGTTTAGTCCTTGCTGCTCAAACGTACCCGCAAAGCAGCGGCAGGGATGCCCGGTTGGTACGCGCTCTGCAGCGGACACGGAGCGGGAACACAGCACTGCAGTCCTGAAGCCAAACAAAGAGAGTGGTTGGGAGAAAAGCGTCAGTGCCCAATCCTACGTACAGAGGAGCTCAGAAAATCACTGGGAAGGATACAGGGAAAGAAGTCTGAAAATATAATCACCAGCTCCGCATCAGCTGTCAGCCACGCGCTACCTGTCTTCAATATTTTTATGGCATCTGCCTTTCAGCACAGCTCTCAGTGCCTCCCTTACCCACGTTATCCTTGTAGCACACCCGAAGGACAGAGAGGCGTTACTTCCCCTTTTAGTGAGGGGGAGCAGAGCCCAGGGGCGGTGTTAACTTGCCGGTTATCTAATACTGCCTTCCACAAGCAGCGTGCCAGCCAGCAGGCACAGATCCTGCGCAGGAAATTCCTGCCTGAGGTCTGAGCAGGGCCCTTTCGCTTGCACAAGGAGCCGCGTTCCCCCACCTCTTCCACTTGCAACAAGCGCTGCGAACGCAGCGCGGCGCGACTTGCCGTGGTCACAGCGGATATCTGTGGTAGAAAAGAAACCAAAACAATCGTTAAATTTGGACAGGAGCTGAACCGTCTTTACCTTTCTTACCATTCAACACCTCGCGTGGCCCCTGCTTCCGTGTCAGGAGGTTTCACTTGCAGCCTGGTAGATTTGCCTCTTACCTCCCCTCCAGTTCCCGGTCCCATGATCCTATAAAAGGATGAAAGGGTTCCACCCCTCGGTCTCCTTTTTTGGCCTATTCTTGCAGCTGCCAAAGAGTCCCAGTGGTCACACTGCTATGCACAGCCCTTACACGAGAAAAAAAGGCCTCCTCCTTTACTGAACAGCAGGTCAAATACTCTGAATTTCAGAGTATGAGGATTTACAGAGATAGAACTAA
>NW_009260358.1:13392-42447 GCF_000687185.1 Egretta garzetta | reverse complement strand
GTTCAAAGAAAACAAACTGGTTTAAAAGTTATAAACAGAAAATTAATCTTTGTTTAAACCTTACTCTCTGTTTTTGCCATGTTTTAGATCCACTCATGGCTTGGGGGTTTTTGTTTTTTTCCCCATCCATAAAAGTGCCACAAGTCACAAGAAATCGAGACTCTCAAACCTGTCTGCTCCCCGTGCGAGTACAACGCCAACCATGACCACAAACAGCAAGCAAAGAGGGAGCATCAAAACACACTCAGTCTGTTCCCCTTCAGTTCCGCCAGGAAAGGGAGAAGCAAGAATCCACACAGCCACAAGATGTGAGAATATTGCTTTTTAATTTAAAACAGTTGCAACAATGTCATTCACAACCTTTCTCATCTCAGACAAATACTCTCCAAAATGTTAACAGTGCTTCAAGCAAACAACGCTGAATGGTGCCCAGTAAACCAGTACAAACGCTTCCAGGATACAACAGCAAAACCACTGAAGAGTGGACAGAAATCAGAAACTGCTCTCAGGCATTAAGGTAGGAAGGGCGATGGGAGAAGAATAAAAAGTTACGTCCAGTTACACATTTTGCATAGTCTTTCAATGCATGAAAACAGCAAAGAAGATAAAAACAGCTGCTGCCAGGATGGAGAACAAAAGGAATGAATTGGAGATGCTTCTAAAACAATCCACGAGCTCTGGCTGCATCCGTACCCAGAACGTGCGCTACGACCCAGCGGAGGCTGCCTGAACCAAAGAAAACGGACTGATCCTGGCTCCAGTTACACCAAAGTCAGCCAGAAGTAACGCCCCTAAAGCCAGCAGAATTACCAGTGACAGTAGCCCAGAAACATATAGGCTGGTTTTTAAAACATAGCTTTGAATAAATTAATTTTTTATCATGATGATATTTTAGCTAGGAAGACTAAATAGGGGGTTGTACCTACACATGGTTTGGGGACTGGAGAGTGTGACGCGGAATGAGAGGTCTACTGGATCCAGCACGCTGCTAGGAATGAGAGGGGAAAAGGAAAACAAGAAGGTGCTGAGTTTTTCTTCCTTCCACTCTCCTACCTAAATGCGTAATATGAAAGAGTTAAAATCAGTCCGAGAAATAAGAGCATTATTTGCTGCCAAGTCCTGGCTTGCCATAATTCTCAGGCTAGATTGTCTCAAACAGCTCACAGTGATTTTTCTTCCTCCACCCTCTTCTGTCGAGCAGCTCCCAGCACACCTAACCCCAGCAGCTCTTGCAGCACCCAGACACACGGAGCCTCCCCATCAGCCACGGCCCAGGCTGGGCACTGAGGCCTGGCCCAGCACAATTAAGTGCATACAGATTTTAGCAGGCAAAGCCCAGGAAGTCAGTCATCTATCCAGTACAGCCTGCCGGACTGTGGCTTCTGCATGATGAAGTTTTAAAAACAAGCAGACAAAAACCCCACCCAAACTCCTCTCCCCCACGCTAGCCTGAAGAGTCAGGAGGTTACACCCTGCTCCTCCAGAGTGATGATGTTCCTCACACGTATGCCATCGCCACTGAGATGCCTTAATGGACCAGTTGAACAAGGAGGGAAGCCACTACTTTGGGAGACAGCAATTCCTCAGGCAGCTGAAGAACTTCAACATATTTCCAAGTGCTAAATTTTAGAAGATCTGTAAGGCTTTCCCTTGAACTGCTCCCTGCACTCCTGACCCTTTGGGAGCTCAGGCAGGCAGTACACAAGAGCGATGGGCTGAAAAGATTCCAGAAGCCGAGCTGCTACAGTTCCCCTGTCAGCGCCAGTGGATGGCTCTCCCCTCCATTCACCATTTCCAGTTTATCTCCCACCAGTTTCGAAGCGTGCCTCCTATTAACTGAGAGCAATCGCTCCCACAGCTGTTCCAGTTTTAGGATGTACCAGACAAATGGGTTGCAAGAGTCCAAGCTCCATCCTTAATCCTAGGAGACCAGCCATGTTTCCAGTTTAATAATGAACACGGGAAACAACTCTGTTGGCCCTTATTTACCTGAGGTTTCTAAATAAAAAGGCAGTGGCCACCAGACCGTGTTAGTTTATAAATAGCCCTTTAAGTTCATGAGGCAAGAGCGAAGCTGTTGTGTTGAACTTCCCTCGGAATACAACTGGGCATTCAAAACCATGGATATACGCAAGTTTTGTTCTTTCATTTCGAATAAATATATCACTGCATAATTTGCTGATCCCATTTTCAAACCTGGCATTTTCCAGTGACATACACAAGCACTCAAAACCTGGAAGAAGGAAAAACATTACTGGCAGCTTTTATTTTGTCCAGAACTGGTGGCTCAGTAATTACAAGGCAGCTGAATCTCACAGGAGCCACTTACTAAGGTGCCAGGACGCCGTTCTTTTGTGTCAGTAAGAGCACTAAGTGCAGGAAGCTTTCCCAGCAATTAGGCACCATTTACACTCTACAGAACTATTGCACTAGAATTTCTCTCATAATCTTTTAAGATCAAAAACTGATTAAAGAAAAAGAATCAACAATGTTTTTGGCTCTGCGTGAGGCTATACGACCAGAGGGAGAACTATTTCTCCCCAAACACTGGAAAAAATAAAATGCTCTGCTCATAACCAGATTTTTAATTTGGGTTCTCTTCTGTAGTGTGTAGCTGCCTGGATTTTCCTATTAAACTTGCAGGCACTGACTGCAGGTAAAAGGTAATTACACCTCCCTGCCTCTCTTGCACTCTGTAAGGAGGGGTTTTTTTCTATTTTTTTTTTACTGTTCCAATTTATTTTGAGGGCTCAGTAAGATTCTACGAGGCAACTCCAGCAACAGTCTCTAAGCAGTGGCCAACACTGTGAACCTTTGGGGTTTTTTTTTCAATCATGAAAGGTTTCACACTCACCATTGTATTTTTTCTAGAATTAGTGTTTTCAAATACAATTTAAAAACCCACGTAAATATTCTTGCCTGTGACAAACTGAAATAACACCCAAAAAAAAGAAAGACAGGAAAGGCCAGCCCCTACCTACCCAGCCCTTCATCCCTGCCAGAGAAAGACAACCCCTTTCAGAAGGTGTCTGTCGAAGAGAGCAGATTATTGGTGTGCTTGCAAGTTTTCAGAAAGCTGAAACATTATCTCAAGGTGGTGGTGGTTGTTGTTGTTGGGGTTTTGTTTTGTTTTTAAAGGGATGGAGGAGAGAGGGGCAAATCAATAAATCAGCAATTTTACTAAGCAATTTCCCCAGCTCATGGATGGAACTAAATATTTAAGCAATCTTCGGCAGAAAGCAGAATTGCACTGTGAGTACTTTGTCAGGGAGTCGATTTCAGCTGGAATGTGAGTGGTCTAGATGCAAGTTTCCCTGAAATAAATAAAGTGGGACATTAACCTCTTCTTTACCTCCTCCATAAGAAAAAAAAAAAAAATAATAGCTTTGCCTTTCCCGAGGGTATGCATTAAATTTTATAGTCAGAAAGTCGGCTTCCTTTAGTCACCTGTAATCCAGAATCTGTTGGAAAAAGCTAACCAAAAAAAAAAACCAAAACCAACCAAAAAAAACCCCCCAACCCAAACCCACCACCACCAACAGAAAAAGCCCAACATTCAAGAGAAGATGAAGAAACCTGTGTCTGAAAAACTAAAATCTATTTCTCTTTGGCAGAAAACGTACAGGGCACTGACAGGAGATTGCTTCCATCTCCATTAGCTCCTTAGGTTTATGCATCAAAAAGGCAAACCAAAATACGACAAAAATTAATTCCAACAGATGTAACTTTAGTTGACTTTTCTCACTGTACTGAAAATAATCTCTCAAATAAGGCATTCTGCTTTGAAGAACACTCACAACTCACACCCCCCCTCCCTCCAACTTTACGCGCGATACAATTTCCCTAAGTGCTCTGGACTCTGGCTGAAAACACTGGCTCCCAGTTACTGAAGATGCAAATATTTCTTTGTTGCCTTCAACAGATGCATGGACAGAACAGGCAGGAGCTGGGCTGAACTGGGCCATTTCTGTTCAACTCAAACTTCTGGTTTTTCCATATACTAGCTGCAAACTCCACCAGTAATCTGCGTGGTCTTCAGGTATCCTTTAAGATGTATAAATTTAAAACAATGTACTGTACATCACCTAATAGAAATTTTCCCTCTAACACTTAAGGCGGCATCAAATGACTTTTTAAATAAACTATAAATATCCCATGTTTTTCTTTGCTTTTTGGCAGTCCAAGGGTTAGGGGTCTTTTGTTGGTTTGAGATTTTCCTTTTTATTGTACACTTTTTTGGGCAGGTTAAAAAGGCTTATGGCTTCTTAAGGCCAGGTAACGGATTTGAGGCCTAGCTTGGTATCCTGTGGTAAAAATAAATGTAGCCCAGGTCTTTGGGAGGTCGTTCTGAGGCACAGACTCTAAGGTCATTGTAGATCACCCATCTGAAATGAAAACAAGATTGATTACATTCTGTGTGTTTTAAAAATCATCACAAGTTTATCCGGGGCTTCTCAGACCCAACCTTCGAAGAGCATAAAATCTAAAATCAGGCATTGCAACAAGAACAAAAGATCAGGGCAACAACCGAAGCAGGCTTACTGGCAAAGCCAGGGACTGAAAAGGAAGCGGGACGTGCAGAGGAACGTGTAGTTACAGTTCAAATGAAGGAAAATCAGGGGTTCCCAACACCAAATAATAGGAGCATATCAAAATCACAGCCAAGATCAGCACCACAGTACCAGCAATACTAGTATCAGCCCATAGCTTGATGGGTTCCTACTGATGGGCAATGAAAGGAAGTTTGGGGACGCTCAGATAAACAGAGCCAGATACAGAACCCATGCCCCAAACCAAACAGATTTGGAAGAGCAAGCACCGGAGAGCGGATGGTACGTTTCAGCATAGACCACAGCAGGGTCAGAGCTGACCCATCACATCTACAAACTGTAACACTCTTCATTTCTTTGGTGGGAAATGTACACACAGTAACGACATGCGTGTTTTGTCTGCCACGAATGCACACCCTGCTCTGTACAGATGCACACTTCAGAGAAAACATTTGCTCGTCCTTGTGTGTCTCTCCCAATCCCACTCACCTTCCTTCTTTTTTGAGATGACAAACATAGTGGCCACTCATTGTGGATGTTCCCATGTGGCTGATGAACCCAAACAGCTCGTATCCTGTTTGAGAAATACAAATGGGACCATAAGGCTTTTATGGCTAGCGCTGCAATACGACTCCAGGGGAAAATTTCTTTCTAATACTGGAGAAGCAGCTAAGCACTCCTAACTCAGACTCTGCATCCCCAAACACAGCTTCTGTAAGACTGCAGCACATTCGTGCTTTAACTAGTGGTAAGATTCACTGTCAAACGTCAAACCAATCCAAATCAAACCCACATAGACCTGTGCGCATACAGCAGGGCTGTGATCACAGCCCCTGCTAGGAAAAAGAAAACAGCAGATTCATTCCCAGTTCAGAGAGCACCACAGAAAGTGCCAGATATGGAGTTCATTCTGCACACAAATTAGGTGTAAGTGTGATCACAGATCCCCTATGAATCAAAGAAAAAACACGGTATAAATTTCAGCAGCCCATAAAAGAGAGGACAGGAAAGAAACCTCTTCCTTTAATACAAGGACAATTTTTGTGCTTAGAGTCTCCGGAGAACTCAGCATTGGTTCTTGCTCCCCACCCATTCATGCCATTCACCCAAATTACCACCAAAAGTAAAAGGGTACCTTCTTTCAGGATATTGCATAAGGACAGGGGCCTGGTTTTTGGTGGAGAGGGCTTTCTGGAGCCATTTTACAGTATCATGTTGGTTATCAGGATTTCAGGCACTCAGTAAATGGTCTCAGTCTATAAAGGCTAAGTACCACAAAAAATAATTACTCCAAATCTTTTTTTTAACCTAAAGATAATCAACGTTTCCCATGTCTCCAAGAGACTTAAGATTGGCCTTTATAATGTTAGAAACAAAAAAATGAACGTTCTTACAGAATAACAGCAACCACAGAAACTAAAATCAAATTGGCTGTGAATTTTTTTTTTTATATAAGACCACTACAGTCAAGATCAGAGGTGCAAGTTTAGAACATACCACAGTTTTTAGAATCGGTCACTAAAGACCCTTCAGTAAACGTTGTGATATCCTTATGTTAAAACCACAGCTGAGCTTCTGTACTCTAGTGCTTTTACAATAGGTTCTTTGCCTACTTCACAACTTTGACTGCTGTACGTTAGCCCCATCTTGTGGTTCATTTAGCGGTAATATGACTGAGGATCCCAAAGAAAAATCCAAAAGAAAATAGCAAAGCAGTACATGCAGGACACCAACTATTCCTGCCATTTTTAGAGTAAGGAACTTGGTTGAAGGAATTATCGAATCTGCCATCAGACCACAGGAGGACAGAAACTCAGGTGGTCTGTAACAGCAGTGTTCTCTTTAGGATGCTCAGCCTCTGAAGAATTAAACAGCCCCACAGAGCTGGACTCAGCCCCAGAAGCACGATTGGAAGTAAACTGACTGGATCATGTCCAAAAAACCACAGTAACTGCATTCAATACAGAAAGGAGCTCTGCGAATGGTGTGGGTGTGATGCAACGACATGGTAGCCAGTTCTAAGCTGAAGGAGAACTTACTTCCAGACCCATCTTTGATCCTGGGTCCCTCCGACCCTGTCTCTGCAAGGATATTGGCATTAGCATGGTTCTCCATATTCATCATGTCTAAAGCAGGCTCACTTTCGTCCTCAAGTTCAGGGTGGCTGAAGATCCATTCCAGTGCACGCTCCAAATTATTGTTCTGTGAGTAAAGCAAGCACAAGAACAGCCTTTAATACTTTCTCTAGCATCACACTACTCCTCATCAGTCTTTGGGCAGAGTAAGGATCGTGTTGGACAGCACTTGTAAGATACATACTCCACCTCCATGGAAAATAGCATTCAGCAAGTACTCTGCAGAAGCTCGACTGATAGAAAAGAAATCCTCCCACAATTAATGCCCAGTGCCCCCCAGGTTCTCGTCTTGAAGATGCATAGTCTTTAGGCATCCAGGTTGTTTCTCAACAGATGGTAAAAGCAGCTAAGCTTTCCTCGCTTCCCTCCACATTTTACCATTCAAGTGAAACACACAAACCATCTTCCCCACTCTAACCCAGACAAGTCAGGCAGCCCATGCTTTGCCAGAGTAGTTCTATGTGCATCATCCCCTAGCTGGATTTTTGTACATGTTTCAAAGGCATCTGAGCATGCACATGTACAAAGCACATAATATGAAATGAAACCCAAGTGCTACCAATAACTCATGGAACTCACTGTTGCCTTCAGTGCTTGAATTGCTAGATTCCTTTGGAAGCCCATAGAAATGATAATTGCAACCATCTCTTCAGGAGGTTGGTTATCCAGCCCAACAGCTCCAAACGCAGCTGCTCCGCTGGAAGCAACTTCTCCAAATGCAGGTAGGGCCAGTGGCTCAGCGAAGTCTGGAACAAACAAGCATTCATCAGTTTGTTCTTTTGCTCCACTGAACTGGAAAGTCAACAACAAACACAAATAACCAACAAACAGGACCTCAAAAGCAGTCCTGAAATCAATGCAAGTTCATTTCACTGGCCCAGCTGGGACTTAGATGTGCGGAGAGCCTTAAAAACCACAAGATGAACATGCACATTACAATACATCTAGTGGACATGCTCATACTGAGCAGGCTGGAACAACCTGGCACATCACAGTGAAACAACCGCAGGAAAGTGCAAAGATTGGTTTGGAAGCAATGATGACACCAGAATAGAAGACAACGCAGCTGATATATGTATAGATGTAAAACGAATTGATCCCATAGCTGAAATACGTCAGTAAGCCCAAATGAAACGCATTCCCCATTTACACAAGCAACGCAAAAGCCCACAGTCAAGTGTGAACTCAACCAAATCTGGAGTCTCCTGGCAAGGGAGTGCTCAGGTATACTCCGTGCTGAATCACGGGTCCAAACTTTGCATGGACAAAACACATAATGTGGAGAACATCTAGCAGCCCTGTCCATCAGTAGATAGCCCAACTTCTAAGTACAGCATGAATGCTCTAGCCTGAGCTAGAGAAGGCTGATATGGAAGAAAAGCATCTGGACCACAGGATTCTTTGTACTTACACATGATCACAAGTCAGCTTCCCCCTTAGCAGCACAGACCTAGCCAAAGGGTGGAAAACAGAGAGCTGGCCCACACCATCAGTGAGGACAGGAGAGTACTTCTGGTGTAGCTTAGGTTTGTTGTCTTCTAGGCCGAGGTTGCCACATAATGGTCAAGATCTGCATATCCCAGGAGCAGCTTAGGAAAATTCACTCACACCTCCAGGTTTCCTGGGGTGGGGAAGGGGGCCGTTGTTTCTCTGTCACACATTATAAAATCTCTACTGTCTGCCAAAATACACAACCTTCCATCTTACACCTTGCAGTCACTGACCTGGTTCTTCCATATGTGCAATGATCCAGTTGAAAGCGACTTCAGCACCCAGGTTGCCTGTATAGTACACAGCTTTCCGACATGCTTCCAAAGGAAAACCCATCTCTGCCAGTTGCATAACTGAAGACTCATCAATATCTAGAGCTACAAGAAAGGACCCTCTAAAATATAAAAGTCTAATTACATCCATTGCATAGTATTTCTTAGTGTTACTCGTGGTGCCACGTATTACAATACATATCTCTCAGATTTGTTTTAGTACCGCAGTAAACCAACACCCATTAGAAAACAGCCTTGTACAAAGCATTATAGCATTTGTTATGGACTTACCGGTAATCTTTTGTCTCTGTAATCTACATAGATCCTTAAACCGTGATGAATTCCTACAGGACTTTATTTATTAAAGAAATTCACCATTGTATTTCAAGGCGTGAAGAGGTTAGGTGCTGAGCTTAGCTAGAGGTAGCAGCCACAGCAATCACCTCTCTTAAAAGGCAGGACCTTGCAGGTGAGAGAAACACCAGCTGTGGGATTCTAGCAGTCTCCAGCTGAACTTCATCTCTGAATGACAGGGCCTGACAGCTTCAGCTGAGATCAGAGCCCAGGGAGCCAGGATCAAGCAGCTGTGACCCCCAGAACTGCAAGATCCTGACAATGAGCAGCAGAGAAGAGGAGCACCTCATATTCTGGCTATGCTGATGCTACTACAGACTCTTTAAGAGTCCTGCACACGTGCAAGTAAACGCTGAACAAGTACCAAAGTCAGCTGTTGTGTAGAAGCATGCATGGCAGTACTTCATGCATCTCTGTGAGGACAGGGAAGCCATTAGCTGAGCAAAAGCATGACAATTTTTTAAGCAGCTGCAATACCAGTTTCAGAAACACAAAATACATACCCTCCACGAAATGGTTCATCATACGATCTGAAAATTGAGAGAGGAAAAGAAAACAAGGAAGACGACTTCTGTGAAGGCTAAGTACATTCGTATTGGAAAAAACAATTCTATTTTTTTAAAGTCATAGAAACATTTGGCCTCATACAGGCAAAGCGTGTTCAAGCTTACATGATGTTTTTGCCATGAATTAATTAGACCAGGGATGTTTCTGCCCAGTAATTTCCCTAACTCAATTCAGAACAAAGTGTCGCTGGTGCTATAAACCAGTAGGAAATATAGCTGATGGCTGACCTAAACCAACTTAAGCAAAAATCGATTTTGTTATAAATAACGTACCATCACCCATGCACCTACACTAAAACTAGGTCAGTCCATTGAGCAAGAGGATACAAAAAAGAACAGGTCTTGCTAAGGGAACCTACAGATAAGGGACAAAATTAACACCTTTAGAGAACTGAGTTTTGCCATAGCCTTTGCTCCGACACACATCAGCTCCTTGAGACAGAGCCTTTTCTAAGGGCTGTACAGCCCACTGTGTCCAGAGAAGCGGACTATGCACGCATGCACAGCTCCTAGGGGCTACTGCAACCTAACAATTCTTGTAATTTAAAAATTAGTAAGATTTTGAATCTTAATTTATGCCTGGAAAGCTTTTTTTCTTAAATTGTAGTCCTTTGTGTATTAAGTATTGTTGTACTGTGAATGAATCAATTCTGCAGACACGGTGTGTTGGTTGTTCCACCTTGAACCAAAGTGTTTTAAGTTATCTGAGTAAACTCTGCGACTGAACAGAAGACCACCTGCTCAGAACTGTGACACTAAAATCCTGCAGCAAATATTCGTAGTAACTGACAGATTTTAAAATTCCTTCTGACCAGAACGGACCATATACTGTACACAAGGGAGTAGACAAGAACCGAGAGATTGATTTAGCTACGGCATCACCCAGACTACTTTATCACCAGATTTTAGACAAGAGTTAGTACAGAAATGCTCAAAAGATAACAGCAGTTTAGTAACATCCCTTATGCAAATACAAGAAATGAATGGATTGATGCTAGACTCCACTTCGGACACCTATCATGAGACTCGGTGTAGGGGTCTGAGACCAAGTCCTTTGCACCAGGCCCTGGGAAGTGCACGGTGACTTTACTGAAAGGGAGTCACGAACGTGCACTGGAGGTCAATGAATGGACAGAAGATGGTCTCTGCATGTAGCTGATTTTCATAGATGTAGAGGTCTTCACACACTTCTCTATCCACTTAAGTCCTAGATACCAATCGATTTTCAATAAGGATGAGCACAAGGACTTCATCCTTAAGTAAGGATAATCATCCAGGCAGATGGAAGACATGGAACAATTCTGCCGGTAAAGATGAAGGGATCATACTGCAGCACACCCTGCTCCACCGAGCAGCACTACACTAATGCAAAAGAGGCAACCACCACACAGCAGGGTATCTACGAGACTATAGCCAGTAAAGCAAGTAAAACAGATTATTTCACAAAACAGTTATGTCTATCTTTGGGCACAGCAATTTCATTAAAATATGAATTATTTGGAGAGAATCCGGAGCAACAGCATCAATCATAAATCCTGAAAACATCGAAGCAGAAAAGCTGGAAGAACTAGGGTTGTCTAGTAGGGAGGGGGAAAAAAAAAATAAAAAGGTTGTGGGGTGTTGTAACAGTCTTCAGTTACAGAAGCACGGAGCTGGTTTTTTGTTCATAGCTCCAAAAGGTGAAGATTAAGAAGAATCGGTACGTGCTAGAGGGAAAGGGGAATACAGGAGAGAATCAATCATCAGTAAATACCTTTTGGGTCATCGGGAATGATAATGGGAGGAGCAATGTCTGGAAGTTCCTCTTCTCCTGGCTGGAGACCCCTGGCTCGAAGGTGGCTGATATCTAGGAAATCTGGCATGTCTATAGAAACATCTACAAAAGCAGAGAAACAGGCTAAGCTTATGAATCCAGCAAAATGATCCCACAGTGTAACCTACCTCTTCAGAGAGGGGACTCTGGTACTCAAGCTACAAACACAGCCAAGATTCTCCTCCTGAAAACAGTTATCTGAGACATCCAGAACACTAAAGCACAATTTAACTAGGAGGTCAGACTACATGAAACTGTATTTTAACTCCACGGACCCGATGGACTGGTTTAATTTGTCATAAAAGAAAAGAAGATTCAATTAGTATCTTCACAGTATAAACCTAAGACTCAAGCCAGGTCCTCATCATAGACCAAAGGATGTACACCTTATAGACAGTCTTGGATAGAATGAGAAAAAGGTAAATATAAAAGGCACATACCGAGCTTTTTGGGTATCCAATCAAGGCCAAAGGTGAATTTCTTTATCTGCACCACTAAGTACTCAGGAAACGAAGCAAAGCGAGAAGTCCTGAGAAGCACAAGAAATACAATTCGGTGAAACAAGGCAACAAAATCACAAGCAGCACAGATTTCAGTAGCTCGTGCACACCGAGATGAATAACTTTAGCCCTGTGTGAGATGAATAGTGATGGATTTTGCAAACATAAATTTCACAAAAGTTTTCAAGCACAGTGAAGCATGGTAGTAGCTTTCTATGTATTCATATCCTGAATGTCAGCCCAAACCCTTGCAGACAGTTCAGCTTGTGGGAAGATTATAGAAAACAACTACAAGTAATATTAAACTTGCTTACTCAAGCTGTCCTGAAGTTGAAATTCAGGAAATAAATTTTGAATGACATATTAGCTAGAACTTCAGGGCATGGCCTTAAAATACAGCTTGGACAGAATGGAGTAACAATTAAATCTGCATTTTTTTTTCATTCCCTTTCTAGTACCAGTAGCATTGTCCATGAGGTATCAGCCCACCTATAAAGCATTTAATTAGGCAAATATAAAAAAAGCTGTCATTTGCAGGTTTTCACATGAAAGTGCTATATAAAAAACACTACATTACGTTCTTATTGAGCTACTATATTTATCAAAATAGAGGATGACTCCAAGTTTAAGGGGAGCCCTGATATTTGCCCACTTTGTGAAAAGGGAAAGTTTCATCTTGAACACGTTACATTGTATGTACCGCCATTCTCCTTCTCCATGCTCTCATTTTCCCCTCATTTAATCTCCTGCATCCTTCCCTTTACCTTCCATTCACACATACCATCCTTTCTCCTCATTCACCTAACTCTGGGTAAAATACAGTAAGTGCATCAGAAATATAAGACCTTCCTACCATGCTATAAATAACTACTTTCTAAATTCTTGTTAGCACCACCTTGCAATTTTAGTAACTTTATCATCTGCAGCACAAAACTTTTGTATTTTAAATAGCAGATTATTCTTCATCTTTCAATGCTTCTAGAGACCTAGGGGATGAAGAACAGCTGAATTACAAATTAACCCTGGATCTGCTGCATTTTTCTCCACCGTGTGCACTTGTCTCCCAATTTTCAAGGCAATGTCAGAGAAACTGTACGCTAAGACAGCAATGAGTCACTGATATGGTAAGTGATCTAAAAATAGAAGGTACCTAGCCACAGCAAACCAGTTGCAGAGCCCAATTTTCAACCACTCCTTGCTGCCAACCTAAAAATGGAACCAGGTAAGAGACTAACTCCTGTTCTCAGCAAGGAATACTGCCCCTGAAAATTGCTCTGATCTCCACCTGCTGTCCTATTTCTTCTTAATGCTTTTTTAAGCCCACGATGTTCTTGGTTCTTTTCTCTCCCTGACTATAAACACACAAGATGGGTTCCTTCTTTTATATGTCCATCTTGTACCACAGACCCATGTAAGCGACAGCAAACTTAAAAGATGCAGCCAAACACTGTAGCATGCAGAGGTGACGGGCTGAAATCCACATACAAACAATAAATAACACAAAACATAATAAAACCAAAAAGTTTTCGACATAACACTTCACAAATGCAAAGATTTCCATCCATCTCAAGAACTTTCTCACAAGAAACACAGCCTTTGTTTGCTTCACCCTGTTTTGTGGCCACACAATGCCCTGCAGCATTTTTAGTCAAACGAAGACATCAAGAACCTAAGCACAGAGATCCAGACTGTATCTCCTACCACACGACGCAGAGCTCTATCACTGGTTGATACACAGGATCTGATTTAATAGGTGGGCAGACAATTAAGCTACAAGCATTTAAAGTTCAAGCCCTTCCATCACCCCTGGGGAGTTCGACAGTTGAGAACAGTTTACTTCCTGCTCACTCGGTCATTAAAACCCTCGTCAGGCTTGATCTGCCCCCCCCCGAATACACCACCAAAGGCCCCTACGCCTTTGCCCATTTCTCTCTACGTCGTGTCCAGGCAGCCAGATAAGTACAGAACGCAACCAGATAGGTTTTTGATAGGCAGCCAGACACACACTTACTTAACTCCTGCAGATTTTGCTTGAAGGGCACTGCTCCAGAAATCCTCTACATTGTTAGGTTCAGAAAAGGCCCGCAGACAGGCGCTAAATGGGATCTTGGCACGGACGAGCTCAGGTGGAGGTCTCCTTGCAGCTTCTGCTTCTCGCCTCTTCAATTCATAGGCAATTAATTCATCTGAGAAATATAAATCACACTAAAAGCTCAATGAACATTGTCATGGTTATAATGTCTCTCACCAGTCTTATTTTTGCAGGTTTTAGAAATGCAAAAACCTACTTATGAATTAAACTTTCACATGGCTCTAACTAGACATCAAATCTTTTTGTCTGGGGGAATCAGGAGCTACACTTACAACCACATCTCGTTTCAAGGCCTCTATTCATGGTAAAAACACAGAACTGGAAATACTAGGCAACAGGCAGTTAAAACCTTGCCATGACAGCCAGAATCCCGTGTTAACAGTAACACCAAATACCCACTTTATCAGCTCAACCTTACTTGGAAAATTATTGCTGTCCATCTGTGTCATCTGACATTCTAGACAGGACAGGGTTATGTATGGTCTCGAAAGATCCTGACACTGGCAAGTTGCGCAGTGCCATATGGTAAATTCATAAACCAATATACCTCCCACACCATTACCTGGAAATAACATGCTCTTTTATAAGCAACAGAATCATCACTGAAACGGATGAGCAAAGAATGCAAAGTTCTCCCAAACTTAAATTTTCAAGTCAAAATGGTCTTTTTAAAATATATTGTCCAGTTCAAGGAGCTGTGGGCTAGGTGAAAAGCAGCAGGTGGAATTCTGTGTCTTGTGCTATTTCAAAGGATCTGACCAAATAATCAGAATAGTTCCTTCTGGCTTCAAAATACTTTGGATTTTGAGATTATGTAGGAAATCAGAGGCACATCCCCCTTCTAGCGTTCCTGTGATGTCCCCTTCCCTTCCACTTCAAGTAAAGATTTATTGTCTTAGTCTGCAACACTCTTCACCACTGATTGCAGGGGCAACCAAGATTTGTCAGCACCTCCCTTCTGCTTCCAAGTCTTCTAGCTGCCTCAGCCATTTTCTCCTTTAAAAACAAGTATGCTTTCTCAGGCAGCTCACAGGCATGAAAAACACCACTCCTGTGTATTAAATCAACATCCACCACTTCATCCTCCTTTCCTCCTCTCCTAAAGCCCAGGACATCCAAACTGTCTAATTGTATATCTTCTACTCCTATCCTCTATCATCACATTGGATCTTATAATCTGCTCCTAATGAACACAAAGCCTATTTGTTTGTATCGGTTTTTGGTTGCATTTTTTTTGTGTGTGTTTCTTTTTACAAGATATTCATTAACTAGCACGTTCAGCTCCTTTTTCTAGGATTAAGAAGTTTTTATATACTGCTTCACTGTCCAGGACAAAGGAAATCCAATCCCAATGGGGAACTTTGGGCACAGACACGCACGCACACACACATAAAACAAGGGTAAATAAATTGTACTACAAATGGAGTGGTGAAATCCAAATTAAGGTTTTAAATCAGAAATCTCCGACATCTTTACCATACAAACTGCTACCATTCTTGGTGATATGTTGCTGAGTGGTGACACTAAATGGTGGTCCCACAGTCTGAGAAGAAGTCTGTCTGAAAACTTGCCAAGAGTATTCAGGTAGAATCCTTCTTCCCTAAAAATATAAGCAGGGGCGGGAAAGCCACGAACCAATGTGTGTTTTAAATCTCCTTTAAAGGAAACCAAACCCAGTAACCTTCCCCTGATCAGTTCACGGGTTTGATCTGCTACCTGGCCTCAAACCACTCTGGCCATAGAAAGAGACCACGTGGGGGTGAGCACTTCTTTCCCCCAGGGCGGAGGGTCCCCAAGAAGATCAGTCAATGGACCAGTCTCTTTACCTTTGTTGGTCGCTGCCTCCATGGCAACAGGTAACTGCATGATGTAGTCCACCCTCTCTGTGTAGCGGACCTTTCTGGACTGGCAGCATTGCGTGCGTTCTTCCACCAGGAACCGGAAAACATCACTAGGGTTTTCTGAACCTACAGGGTTCCTCTGAAAGGAATATTAGATCCAATCAGTTAAGTGACAATCATGAAAATGACCAGAGAACCCAAAGGCTGCTGGTCGTTTTATGGCAAGCACAAAGACACCGATCTGGCACCCAGATCCGACAGCGCAGCTTGCATTTTATTGCACGCAGAACTCTTGCACCCACAGAGAATCCCACTGATGGCCACGATGTCTGCATACACAGCAGTGTCTTTCTACACACAGTGACTTGCAGGGTGTGTACCTAATGAATCTGACTGAGTCAAGGTGAACAGGAGGTAGGAAGGTGGCAGGTTACAATAAAGATAGAAAGCTCAGGCAAGTAACGTGGAGCATCCTTTCAAATAGAATTGCTCCTACCGCTCCAAATCTGCACCAGAACAGAACAAGCAACTTGTAGCTCATTATCCAGATGGGAAGCATCATACAAATAATATACCTCCTCTTTATTGCTCATGTTAATGCCTGTTATCAGGAAAAAACCAGAAAAATGTCTTCTACCACCCTATAATTGGTATGTGCGTTTTGGGATGTGGAACATTATGCATGCAAATGTGAGTAACTTCATCTAGACTGTAACACATGAATAAACACCCTGGATTCTTGGGGGAAATGGGAAAAAGAGGGAGAAAGAATGGACAAGAAAGAAATTTTTTAAATCAAACCTGCACATATTTGTAAATTCCCTTTTTAGAAAGACAGCATTAAAAGTCACAGTGCTGATTCTTTTACACAGAGCATTGAGCTGGAGCTCAGTGGAACCAATATTTTATACAGAAATATTCAACTGACAAATATTCACTTTGCTTTCAGCAGGGGAGTCCTTCCTCCCATAATGATTCCATGATGTACAGCTGGGATTTGTAAAAGAGCTGGACATGGTGATTCGTCTGCCCCCAACACTGACATAAATTTGGAATAATAATCATAATACCCAATTCATTAATATTCCAAGACAGACTTCAATATGGTAAACAAATGGACAGCATGTAATCATAAAACGAACAGCAACTTAAAAGGACACGTATTTATAAATCTTATAGCCTGTACAGCGATGCTTGACCTCTCTGTATCTCCTGCAGTTGTTAGCAGCAGCACCTGTGTGTGGTCATGCAAGAGTTTGAAGTAAAGAGAAGGGAGAATTAAAGAAACAAATGTTTCTAAACCAAAATACATTTAAATGAGTGCCATTTTCTACATAGCCAAGGCTAAAACCAGTATAACAAATAAATGAGCTGCTCAACAGCTCTGCCCTCATTGTTCAATATAACCAGGGAAAAGGAGGAATAATTCAGATTTTCTCACCTCTACTAGATTTATAAGATGTAGGAAAAATTCCTGTGCGTCTTGTTGTCTATTAGAGGAAAATTCTGGGTGGCCTTTACTTATAAAAGCCTTAAACATTCGGGGAGATATTCCATTCTGTTGAGGCTAAATAAAAGAAAGAGAAACCTTTTAAAGAAGGATTTTTATTCATTCCTGGAGCAAATATCCCACAGTCACCCCACTAGATCTATCTATGGCCCATTTCTGCCACTAGAGAAACAATAGTTTCAGTTTCATCTGGTTTTCCATTTTAATAAAAATGGAAGGGGCCCTGAAGCATGATTTGGGGGGTTTGGAATATGTTCTATGACACAATTCCTACAGCATTCACTCTATTTGGTTTTTCTACGGCATTTGCAAGTTAAAAGAGATCACTGAAGGGTTGCTAAAGGTTAGGAGTTTACAGAAAGGCTAAAAGCCTTCACTGGTTTCTAACATTGGACATTCCTTTCAGACCCCTGTTCCACCTAAAAACTTATGTGGGCATTGAAGCACTTTGGTGTATCAGCTAGCAGCTTTACTCGGGACAAAACCTTTCCAGAGATCTCTGCAGAATCAAGCAGAGAACAACTAATGTGTGCGGCACGCGCTCCCAGATGGGTTGTTAAGCACAGACACGAATTTGCCATTTGCAGGCATTGGTCATTGCGAAGGACCAGAACATACTGCCTTTAGCCATTCAGTTACATTAGTAGGAAATGACCCCAAATCAGAAAATCTCTAGCTTCCCAGTCCCAGTTTTGACTTTCTCACCCTCTATACCGCTTTAAGAAGCCTTCCTAACCACCCCAAGTTGCATCCTCAAGACAGCACTAGCTATTATCTCTTTTAACACTTCTGAAAGGGTCAGAACCTTTTACTCAGATTTGCCCTCATCCTCCATGAGACCAAATAATTTTCAAGACAATCCAAGCAGAAGTGTAGCCTTTAGGATATGTCAGAGGCTGATAAAAACTCAGCCAATCTCATTCTTTACTACAGTTGCGCTACAATACCAATGTAAAACCAGAAAAAGCAGCATAAAATGGAAGGCACATAAAACACACACTAAAAGAGCAAATTTTATTCTTGGTTTCACCAGGGTAAGGTATTCCTAGACCCACTGAAATCAGAAGCAGACTCTCTATCTTACTGCTTTTTCAATTTCTGGCAGGACACCAGCAACCACATTAGGCTAAGATGCTCTTAAAGGCTCTCGTAAAGGGACAAGAGTTTCACTATTGCTTGAACAAAGAGATGTTCTAGGGGTTTCTGAATCTTGGGTTATATATCACTTCAGTGTCCTCAGCTGCCTTTCAAAGCTACGACTGGGGAGAGAAATGCATAAACCATCTCAAATTACTATATACCAGGCTTCTTCATGTGTCAGAAGCAAGAACATGGCAAGGTGGCACATTTGCCGTGATGTATAAGGCAATGAGTTTGGAATTAAGCCTTGTTTCCATCTATACACTTTTTATTCAGTCACTTGAGCAGGTTGAAGAAGAACATGCTATGTGTGACAGTCTATAGAAGAGGATCGGATCTTGCCCTCTAAACCCTTCCCACCTCAAGGACAAGAAAAATAACAGAAGAAATGGCAAAGTTCTAAACAAAAAAATCAAGTCCTAGCTGATGACCCCTTAGGCTTCCAGCCTGTTTTTAATGTTAAGTTGGTCCAAGAAAATTGCTGCCATTTCCAGACTAAACTCCTGTGGTGAAAAATTTTAGCTCCGCAGTACCACGAATATTTATAGAATACCTAGCATTCTTTCCCCATCAACAGTCGCAAAACAGTTTAGCTAAATATAGGCTGTTCTGGACCACTGCAGATCTCACATGAATGCTTTTACAGGCAACAACTCCTAAAAAGTTTGGATGAATTCCAAAGACCCAGAAAGCTAGAGAACTTCTTTGAATGTAGGAGAGGAAAAAAAAAAAAAAAAGAATAAAAATAAATGGATAATTGATTTTATAGACACAAAGCAGAAGCACTTGAAAATGCTGAAGGCCTAAAATCCTATGCAAATATATTTATTATAAATGTCAGTACAGCTCTCTGGATGACAAAAGATTGTCAGTATGTATGCCAGTATTATCAGCGGGGGGAAGACACCAAACAAAGCAAGCAACCCCAAATCAAGAAAACAGATTTGTACGCCCAGAGTGAGGGAACAGAGAAAGTATATTTGAATTTTTTTTCTAAATAAATCTTCAGTACAACAAAGAACAAAAGCAGTAAAAGCTGTTTCAAATCCTAATACATGCTATGAATTGCTTGATAAGGAAGTCATCTGATGCACGTAACTACAACTTTATTAAACTGACCTTATGAACAAAACAAGTATTGTTAAACGCCAGTAGATGGCTGCTACTACCTGACAGAGTTTTATGCCGCCTGTCATTGAAAAGTTCTCAATATCTCATTGCTAGTAGTGGCTGCTGGGTTAAACATGGAGGTGTAGCCTTATTCAAAGGGTTCAGGTCCCTGAACTTCCAGCACATTATTCTTCATTCATATCCTGCATGCTTTTAAGAAAGCAGGGCAGTCACTATACTTAATTTCATGTGAGGAGTCTGTTGAAATCTATTCCACTATTCCCTAGTCACAGTGATGCGTTGGTAAGTTTTAAACCTTATTTAAAGGAAACAAACAGGATTCACTTGTTGTTCCAAAACCATGAATAGCTGCTGTACAAAGCAATTACTTAGGAGACTTAGGACTTTCAGATCATGCAAGCTACTCCGTACCAGATGTTCTATCTTTATCCAAAATCTCCTTGGCATTCTGATTTCAGAAGGAGAAACTCCTATATCAATAACTGATAGGTGAAGGTAGAGGAAAAGATCTATTTCCATGGCAACTACCACCGTGCTTCTGTGACAGAAGCATGCATGACTTCTACTGTGTAGAAAACTACAACTTGGTGTCAGAGATTCTTTCTCCATTAAGACAGCTCTTTCCTACAGGTACTAATTCAGTATTGGTTATTAGTTGACCTTTCATTGCTAAATATCCCATCTGTGGAGCCTGTGGTTCGACTCCATGTGCTGCTTGGGGTCACATAAAAGAGGCTGGCAGGGACACAAATATATTCTAGGTCCAGTTTTCCCAGCATCACTCTAAACAGCTGTTTCATGGTAGATGGTTTGAATAGTAAACCAGACCTAAAATAACTATTTGCTTGGGTAGATTACATTGTCCCAATAAATAACATTTTGCTTAAGACAACTGCTAATATGATGGCTCTAGGGAAAACAAAGACAATTCCAAAAGCAGCAGAGTTTGAGCAGAGAGGCAAAATCTGACCTAGTCTCATTCTCCAAAGGCTGATGGAAATGTAAACCAACTTACAAAACCAGAATGAACTTTTCCATCTCATCACTAAGCTACTGACAGCTTTTCGTCTTCACAAAAGCAAGCAAGAAGAGGTAAGAAGATAAACCAGTGAATCAAGCAGTGCCCATGAACCTTGTTCATACAAATAGATCATCAAAAATCATCCTTACTGCTAAGCCCAAAAGACTGATGGACAAAGAATACGAGGAGGCTTTCTGATGGCTGCGAGGGTGAATGTATTCATTGCTGGGTGAGGAAAAAGCACAGACAGATGAAGTCGCAGGTCTATGGATGTTAAAATGCCAATACATGTCAATGATTTTTGCAGCCTAAGAGGAACAAGCAACTTTCATGTTGCAGACAAACAACACAAAGGCAATGTGAATATTACAGAACCAACAATACTCAAGTTCTCAAAGCTAGATACTAGCTAGGTATTGTGAGCTAAGTATCTGTTTTCCTGCAAAATTGCTGCAAATTACAGTAAAAATAAAAGTCTCCCACTGGTTACACTCACTATGACAGCAAAATAAAATTCTGTACTACATAAGCATGGGAAAAAAGGTTATTTCATCCTCCTGTTCCCCTCTCCTTTCTGTCTAGCATGTTAGCTACAGTACTTGCCCCTCAATATACCTTCGTTCTGAAATCGCCTATTCTGAGAAAACTGATTCCAAGGTTTTTTCTATTGTAAATTATTATAAATTATTATAAATCAGGATATATACACATTATTCTCCCCAGGTTGTCTGGCAATTAGTTCCAATTTATATCCAAACCCACGTATACTACTGTGTTTCCAGGATAGATCCTACTGGCACATACACGCTTCTACATAATTTCTGTACCATGAAATACTTGAATAAAGCCCCAGTGGACATGGCTGTGCATGGCCCTTCCTTCATCTACATGAAAGCCTCCAGCACCACTTAATCTTGCATTACCTAGACAGCTTCTCCTGCAATCAGGTGAAATATTGTCAGACACTTTCTGGAAACAACTCTAGCTCTTTATACTTCTTTCTGAAATTTGAAGAGGGTTTAGAAGTTTACTTCCAAATACTCAGAACTCTCTAAAGAGGTTCTTTTGCTCCTCAGAGAAGACGAACGTTAAGTTGCAAGTTCTGTGAACTTTTGCACCCATCAGCAGGATACTTTATTAGCAGAACCAACGGCTGCTTTAACGCTTTGCACAAATAGCCCCTGACTAATATATTCCTGACTAGAATCCTGCACATTCCACCTTGCTAAGCATCCCATGCTGGATCCACACGTGTTCTCCAATGCCCGGCACCTGTTCCCTTTTCTCAGGATATCACTTTTACCTAGTTACCAGGGCTGCACAAACTCAGTCAAATACCTTGTGTTCTTCTTTCATCACCTGCTCAATAAGCTCAGATTTCATGGGTGGCTTAGAGTACTGGCCTGAAAGGAGGCCGTGTCCCAGCTTAGCCCTGTGGAGAAGAAAGCGGAGGGGTGGAAACAAACATGTGAGAAAAACGGAAAAGAGGAGAAGATTTCTATTCTGAGCAAAGAAGTTTATGGTCTTTGACCCCCCGATGAAACATCACTACCTGCAACTAAACGGGCAAATCTTCCCATTCTACCTTGTGCCATATTTCAAGCCCATGCAGAGATGTTTTTCTGCCCTGCCGTTAAATTGTTTAGATTCTATTTAACTTGACCAAGTAAACCAACCACTGAGAAGCATCACTTACATCTGAGTGTTGAAATCTTGCGTTGGATCAAGAGGAGAGTAGTCAAATATTCGTGGAAGGTTCCCCACATACCTGGGCAGCAAGAACAAAGTAGAACCATTCAAATATTGCAGCTAGATTTACTCAGGGATATCCTAACAGATCCTCAGCCCTCAGCAGTGATACATCAGCAGGTTTCCTCTGTGGTAACAAGTCAAATTTTGTACCATAGCAATGGCTTAATCTATCCCTGGTGAGTGCTTCTGTCATGGAAAAATAATAGTAAAGAAATTAGGAAATGGATGTTCAAATTTAGCTTAGAAGCTTCTAGCTGTAAAGGATATGGTGCTGTTGTTCATCCGGAATTTAGATTCTGTTCCTTGATCTCAAAATAGCTGCAGGATAGTGCTGCTCAAAACCATACACCTGGGTTGAGAACCGATGCACTTCTAACCAACATCGCCAAATAAATTCCGATTTTGTATCGGGACCATAACATGTAAAAAGAATGTTTCTGTTTAGTTTCTTCAGAGAAACAAAGGCTAAGTCCTGACAACAAACCCTGAGGTATATATTGTTCCAACCAGTTTGTTGGAAAGTGAAGCATTTAGTAGCACACTCTCTGAGCATTGCTTCCCTTAAGCACAAGAAAAAACAGACTATGTAGGGATGGCCAGGTTGAGAGAACACATCTGATTTCTGTCTGGTCCCTCTTTCATCAAAGATCTCCACTACTTTGTTGGTACTAAGTGCTCCAGGTAACTCCAAGGACCATGCTGTGGAAAACAACCTGCCTTAGTAAAGTCCATTTTGATATTTTTCAAAAATACAGGTAGAAAAACTGGCACTTAATGAATCTACAGACTGTACTCCATATGGCTAACAAAGTAAACAAACACAGGTTTTACCCCTCTTCTCCAGAAGTCAATTGCTACGCGAAAACCCAGGAGGCTTTCCAAAATCTAAAAGCCTCACTGCCAGCACACACACTGCTACTGCTGTGGAATGAAAGAGCTCTCTGAATTCCTCTGCAAACCATAGACTGCCCTTTATAAAAAGGCTTCTCTCCTTGGAGGGACATGTTCAGTTTTGATCAGCTGGGAATATTTCATATTCTTCTGTTGTGCATACGATGGATGACAGGCAGACTCAAACAAAAATGCTTTTGTCCTTTCACTCTCTCAATTATTTAGTGGAAGAATATGCTCACACTACCCTTTTCATGAAATGAGATTTTTTTTTTATTAGAATTTCAATTAAAAAACGCCTCTGATAGTTTCCCTCTTCTTAGCCAGACCTACATGCAAAAGGTGCGTTGCTTTTCACTAGCATGGATCAATATGAACATGTTTGTGCCAGTACAGTTTTTTTGCACAAATGACACTGGAGCAACAGAATGATTCCTGCAGCTATACGAAGGTGTGGGCCAGTACAAAAAACCCTAATGTGATACTGGTGATTTCAAGATAAACAGAAATATGTACGTATGTATAGAGAAAGCAGAGACAAAGCAAGCAAGTTGACAAGGTGGCATATGATTGCCCAGCACTGAAGCTAAGCGAGTAAATTCTAATTTCAAAGGCAGATTGGGTTTTGTGTTCCAACCTTTTCCAGAACAGAACAATACAATCACTAAATCTTCTAAGCAGCCACTGAACTGACTGAAAGATACTTGTCTGCAGGTGAGACAAAAATCAAAATACCATTTTGCTTAGAAAAACAAGAGCTTGGGGAATGCAACAGCTAGTGACAAGAACTAGTTTGAAGCTACTTACGCTCGCTGGAACTCTGGGATGCTGAAAATGGCTTGCATGACAGCACTGAGGTAGCAGCTATTTCCCAGGTTCTTCATGCCGGTGTATCCTGGGCCATACATGGGCTTGAGTTTCACGCCAGCTTCCTGAATCACTTCCCATTCGGAGACTCTTGGTTTGATATCATTATCTCTTAGCCCATTCTCTGTCTGAAAGCAACAAGATTTACTTATTTTGTTTTAATCTGTTTAACTTCTGCAGCAGTTATGCTGCTGCTATCATTGTCACCAGCTTTGTGATCTATATGCTAGAAAAGAAGAGCCAAACCAATGGGCAAAGGGAGGTCAATCCTGCATGTAGGGGAGAAGATCAGGGTGAGGAGGCTAGCAGCTTTTTTTCCAATACACCTCTTTACCACAGATCACTGGCTCTTTGAGTGTTCCTAGTTGTGACCTCAATCCAAGCTGGGAGCTTCACTTCTCTCAGGGCTGTGACCTCAAGCCTCAGCGTCAAAACACTGCATTTTTTTCAGGTTTCATATTCCATCTGTAATGGCCAGGAACAGCTGCTGCTGTAGAAGCTGGTCCTAGCAAACAAACCAGATGAAAAGCTGCAGATCCAAGAACTCCTTCTTCCTTTCAAATGGGAAAAGCCAGAGTTTGCGATGCTGAAGTTTCTCCCCTTTACAGCTCAGCTTTCAGCTTGTAGGTACACAGCTCGTTCACAGTTTGTAGGTACAGGTCACTACGGTGTCATTTACTGCTAGCACTACTCCACCACTTCACTAAGAATTTTGCAGACTGGTCTGAAGACCTGAGGCGAAACCTTTGCAACAGCTGAGACTAAGTTTTCAAGGTTGCTGAGTAAAACAGGTTTCCCACAAAGGCGGCGGGTAAGAGACCTTTTATTCATGATATTGGTAAGGAAATTAGTATACCAAAAATATTGGTACCATGAGGGCTTTTGAAACTGGAGTTTAACTCTTCTCTATCCTTTTAGAGTTGCTAATAGTTTTCTCTCCACTTGGACAACGAAATACACTAAACCAGGATCAGGTTTGTTCATTTTTAGAAGTTTCCTTGCTCAGGTTCTCAGGTAGTGACACTAGGCTACGTGCTTCAGTGAAAAGATAAAAATAAACACACCTGCCTTTGTAACCATATTCCATTCAGACTTCTTAGATCATTTAAACAGAACTGGAATCAACATCCACTAAGACACAACTTATTAAAAGGACTTCTCTACAAATACAGACCAGCAACAAGTTCAGGAACAGGACCCTTTTTAGTGTACCACACCATAGACCATGCTGTTTTCTAGGCTTGAATGTATTTTTTCATTTTATAATGTATTAATTAACAAGACCTAAACTGAAATTCATAACTTTGCATAAAGAACTTTTCAGCCCCTTTTTTTACTTATCCATTGCTTAGCTTATTTTTTATTAAGATCAGTATCTGTTTACACACGCAATAGGCTTTCCTTCACTCACTGTAATTAAACGTTCTAGATATTCTTCTCTAATCGAATGAGTTTTTTCATCTTGAAGGAAAATGATACATGAGAAGTGAAACATGTAAACTACAAACTACAAAGAAACTCTTTCGGAAGGCAATTTTCAGGTTTGAGAGTAGTGATTCACTCATCTCGGACCTCAGAAAATAAAAGATAAACTGGTGGCTGAACTTTATAAAACAAAAGACTGTCATAAAAGTCTGAAGGAATCACACAAATATCAGCTATAAGTATCATTCTTCTCCTGTTTCCCTCCCACCCCCAACTAAACAAGCAGCAAGGAAACAACGAACTAAATAAAAGACGGATTTCCTACCACTTGCATCTGCAGCATATCAATTCCAAAGTGTGCCAAATGCTTTGCTATATGCGGATCTAAAACTGGCTCCTCTTCATCAAAGGAATAGACATCTACAAAAGCAGAGAGAAACAGATAAGCTATAGCACCAAATATTACCCCTTCTCTTTGTTTACCAACATTGCATTCTCAGTACAGGACTGCCTATACAAGATGCCTTATTCACATTCTCTACGTTTAGTTACAATCAACACAAAAATGCAGACACATCCATATAGTTCAGCAAATATCTTAATTTTCTCAACACAATTACCTCAGCTACTCTCCTCAAAAGAAATTACATACCCTCGCAGTATTAAAACTTCAGAATATTTCTAGCAATCTTAGCATTTTCGCTCCTCAGAATAAGGAATTGGTAGGGAAAACAAGGAATGGGGCATGCAAAATTCTCAGATATGTGGCCAGTCCACATTCTGAACATGGCAACAAGAGATTCTGAATTTTTGTGGAGCTACCAGATACAGGCAGACACATCAAAACTGCGAGTACATAGGGCCAGCTGACTACTGCCAATGGTATCCTAACTTCTAGCACTGTTTAAGGAATCCACTCATGCCCTTTTTCTATAGGGAAGATCCGACAAATTATTTATTAGAAATAAAGAGGTGTTTATTGGATTGGACACCATTGGATTGGACTTGGAAGATTAATCTTGTGGTTAGGAAGAAAGGCCAATTTTGTGACTGAGGTGTCTTGCTTTATTGCATGGGAGATCTAGATTTCAGTTCCAGCTCTATGACAGGTCCTTATGGCCTGAAGTAAAAGCCCATGAACATTTTGGCAGGGCAAAGCTTAAACTGTGAAGGAAAGCAATATGTGGTGATACCTTCATTATGAAACCAAGTTTAATAAATCCAACAGAAGGAAAAAATGGTTGAGAGAGAAAAAACACACTTTTGGTGTTTACCAAGCGAGTCCTGTAATAAAGCTGAGTCCAGAGCAGGCTTCACTTGCTTGAGCAAATAACAATAAAGCTGCAGGCATCATGGAAGGGTATGATAAGACATGCACTAGTAAGGCTTGAACAGGCTTTCCATCTTTTCTCCTCTCTGGCCTGTTCTTCTGTAGTGAACAACTACTTCCTTGCTTTGGTCTCACACCAAAGACCAGAATCCCTCTGCCAGCCTGCCTGCTCTTCTCTCAGCTAAGTTTCCTTCCGGCCAGCAGCGCTTCTCACAGTCACCTTGCCCCGTATGACCAGACCTAGGCTGACAGAGAAATCTTAGCCAGAAGAAAGATTAAAAAAAACTCAGGAGAGAGCAGGAACCCAGATGAAGGCTGTTCACAGCACAAATACCACTTCTGAAGGGTCCTTACCCTGCCCTCTCCTGGCAACTACAGACCCTGGCTCTGACTCAGCCCATCACCTATGCAAGACTTCAACAAAAAGGCACCCTCCTTGAAGCCTGCTAGTACCAAAACCACACCAAAACAATAGGCTGAAGGTTAGCTAAGACCTCAAAGACGTAATGCAACTTTTAAAGTTTACCAGCCCTACGGAAAATATTCACTCTTTCAAACCAGGGAATTGTGCTTTTAAGTGTGCTGCCAGCTGCTGATTAGCCATCAGACCCTCTATTAACATGGGTCCTGACGACCTCTCTGGCATGTGTGTGGCTGCAGCTGCCCATCTGCTGGAATTCCAGCGTGTGGTAGCAAGCGTGCCCAGAAGACACGAGTGTTCATCCACACACAAGAGATGAAAACATTCCCATAGTCTTCTGGTGAGGTCACAACGCAGCCAAAAGATTCTGTAAAGTTCAAAGACTTAATGGAGTGAGATTACACATCAACTGATCTTGGGTGACCACTTCCAATGTGGAAGCTTTGATTTTGTTTTTCCTCTGCTCTGGCAGCTAAAGAGAGAGCAGCCACCTGGGACTACTGACCCAGAGCAGCAGAAATGGAACACAAGAGACAGTAATCTTTGCTCAAGCCCAGCTCTTCTGTCATATACTTTAGTACTTTCTGCTGTGTAGCCAACTTAAATTCATGGGAGAGAGACAGAATTCACTTATTCAAAAAAAAGAAAAAAAAAATCAAAGAGCAGCAAATCAAAGAAAGAAGAGGAGAGGCCCCAAACACACGTCTGTAGTACGGTCATATGGACTCCGGTAGATAAGGAATGTAGACAAGTCAGCAAATGTGACACAAAAAAGCTGGTATCGTTAGAGTGAGAAAGGGGAAGAAGGGAGGAATATAAGGGAGAAAAAACCCAAAGAAAAATCGGAGACAGACAACACAGAGTGTTATTAAAGAGAGAACAATCATTATTATTCATATTATGGTAAGAAAAGAACAACAACAATGCTACCTGCACTTCCTTTTCTTCAACAGCTCAAGATTAACACGTGTTCTGGCTGTACAGACATCACTCCTTCCTGCTTAAAGGGTAACAGGCAATGGCAACACTGTCCCTGAAGAAAGAAGTTGCACAGGATCCCCCAAAAAAGTATCTGACAATTGCTGAGACTGGCATCCACAAAACAACTCATTCGAGTATCTGTCAGATAGGGCTTCCCACTGCCAAACCCTCATTCCATTCCTCATACCAGTTTCAAACACACAACCTCACAATGACTTGAAATGAAATCACAGAATCATAGACTTGTTTAGGTTGGAAAAGCCCTTTAAGGTCATCAAGCCCAACTGTTCCCCTAACCCTGTCATCCCACCCCCAAACCCTGGCCCTAAGCCCCTCATCTGCCCGGCTTTTAAATACGCCCAGGGATGGGGACTCGACCCCTTCCCTGGGCAGCCCCTTCCAGTGCCTGACGGCCCTTTTGGGGATGAAATTTTTCCTAATGGAAATCCAACAGCTTTGCCGAGGGAGGCAGCAGGCAGCACGGTCTGCCGAGCAGTACTCAACCTGTTGAAGCAAGTGACTTTTCTGACTGTCTCGTGCATCCTGTCCAAGAGTGGAAGACAGAAGTTTGGTTCAATTTCTGCCCTGATCCCAGATCCGTTTGTTGAGAGAACGCTATAAATGGGGCTAACGCCCCAGAAATCTTTCATAATGTACACAGCACAGGTTTCTCAAGGAAAGACAAGGAGCTCTCCTCTGCTCCCTCTGTGTACACGTAGGGCAAGTATAAGGGGAATACTGGCGCCTTCTTACTGGTGTGGAAAAGGAGTAAGTTATGTCAGCAGAGGAACTAACGCTTATTGCTCCTCTACCATCACCTTTTCACCTCCAGCACAGGGAATCAGAAACCAGACAGACTTTGCGTCACCATCAGCCACGGAGCCTCCTTCCTGAAGCTCATCTGTCATCCAGCCCTATTGAGGGGTTATGATTACCCCTGCAATATAGACCAGAGAGAGAATAATTACTGAA
>NW_009260358.1:0-13367 GCF_000687185.1 Egretta garzetta | reverse complement strand
CTTTTCGGTAGGGAACCCAAGTAAACGCCATCCAGAAGAACAAAGGTCTGCGGAGACCAGCTGGTGCCCCTCGTTCAGAGGGAAGGGTGACAGCCTGTCCTTTGTTATCCCAGAGGCCACGGAAGAGAGGATGCAGCAGCTCAGTGGGAGGCAGAAGGACAGCAGCCATAGGGAAACAAGCACTGCTGCTAAAGATGAAAATGAAAAGAAAAAAAAAAATGAAAAAAAACCCACTGAAGAATATTCTGTTTATTTTGTAGATGCAATTGAAGCCTACAGCTGGGCAAATCCTAAACTCCTTCAATAACTGAGAGATCTGGATAGAAACCATCCAAGACCAGGCTCATGCAAGGAAACAATATTCCATCTGGGAGAGAAAAGAACGACTTTTCCTCGTGTTTCTGTGGCACAGCTGGCTGGATCTGACTACAGTCTCCTTTCCATGACACTGAATAGGGCTTAAGGATGAAAAAATTTCAACCGGTGTGTGTTAAAAAAATGGTCTGCTCTAAACAGCTATTTTTCATCCATATGGTCACAAGCACTAAGAAAAAAAAATAATAAAAAAATCATGCTATGCATTCTTCCATTTTTCACTTCTCCACATGGCTGCAGCACAGGATCTCTTTGTTTATGACTTTTTCAGCTTCTCATGTTTTTACTCCATCTAATCCTCACACACCATAATCCTCTCTACACCAACACTGCAGAATGTCACTCAGAGAATATGCAAACAAGGATACATCTATAGCTTTTTGTCCCCTCTCAAGATTATCAGGGCTTTTACAAATGAGCATCACAGCAGCCCCATGAAGATGAGCATTCATTAGACTGAACAAAGATAGCAGTTTCCAGTATGATTAAAAAAACATACATGCTGTTAAGAACGGACTTTTCTGACTTTAAAAATCATTATCCTGTTATTGTTTCCGTGTTCCATAAGATTGAGCCATTTGCCCTAGCAAATGTAGCAGAACTGAAAAATGCTGTTGCTCTGCATCTGCTGTTTCAAAATAATACCATTCTTCAATTATAAATCTACTATTACACAAACTCAAAAAACTATTTACGCCAAATATAAAACAGGAGAAGAGCAGATAAAAAAGGTAAGGGCTCTCTCTGAACGGAATGTGTGTCATTCCCCTCAACCCCACATCAAGACTCACAGACTCGCAGAGTTTTCTTTCCGTATCGCTCAAACGCTTGCACTAGAAACACAAACCCCCTTGGTAACACATACACACAGTTAGTCTCATGCACAAAAGATACCCCATCTCAAAACCTGCCAGGCAGCTGACCTGCTCCGTCGGGAGTGATGGTTCCCAACTTCACTGCCAGGGGATAGCCTGTCTCCTTGTAGTGCTCCACTGCGTGCCCGTTCCCCCCACTGCCATCAAAGAACCACTTTCCACACAGCACAGAACCATCTGTCAGGTTTAGCCACAGATTCTCCCGCAGGTCACATTTTGAGCATTTCCAACCACTGCAAGCAAAAACAGGAAGAAACAACAGAAATAAGTAAGGCAGGAACCAGTCCTGTACTTCCAATTATGGTGGGTCAAAGCAAACATACACACTCCGCCCAGAGTCACGCAAGAGACTTTTTGGCTGAGTTGCTGGCTTTAGTTCTGTTATTCTGGACTGTATGAGAGAGCATACAATGAACAAACCTTATTACCCTCACCTGGGGGGAATTCTAACGCCATTGTCTAACTGTACAAGGGTTTTGGCATGTTTAGATGCCTGTAGCTCTTCTTCCCAGGAGTCAGGTTCCTGCTTCCTGTAGGGCGATTTTGCGCTGAGGAGTGCATCACAAGCTATTGTCACCTGGAAGACAAATGTATGTCAATCAAAACCTAACATGATTCAGTGACTGGACAGGACTTGGCATTCAGCCCATTGCTAACCACATACAGAATTGGATATCCGTAAGACTATTTACATACTTAAATGTGCACGTATTCTTGTAGATTGCAGTTGTTATTTTAGCAGGAGAGTAAGCACACGTACTGTGTGAGCTTCCCTGGGACAAGCTGGCATCACAATAAGGGAAGGAATATAGGAGGTAAAAGGAAATCCAAGAAACAAAGACAAAGCGGACTTTTAAAAATGCCTGACTCTCTTATAGCTGGGTTAAGAAAGATCTTTACGTAAAACAAGTACCACACATAAGAAAACAAAGCACCATCTTGATAAGAACTGAAGCAGGAGACAATTCCCATCACCATTTGCACACACTCACTGACCAGTGCTGGTAACTCTTCTATATTGGGTAATGAGATTTCATAGTGATCAGGAAATATAACAAGTTTTGCTTCATCTTCATATTCAAAGTCATCACTGTTGAGATCACCGTTTGTCTCTAGATCTGGAAAACAAGATGGGGAATGTTAGGAGATTGTCCCAAGATCAAGGTTCCTAAATTGTGGCAGGGGTACCACTGTGAAGCATTGCTTGCCTGGCATCAGCCTGCAAGCTGACACTGTCAGTAAGTTTCTTCTGGCTAGAAATGTTTGTGAAATCCTGATCTAAACTGAAATCTGACCATCCTGCAAGAGGGTATTCTGTGGACCAAAATTTCTGTCTTAATCTGATCCCCAGTCACAGTCACCATTGATTTTGCCCCTTTCCAAGCAGTGCACTGTTGCAGACATCACATTCTGGGAAGCAACTAACGAAAATCTGCTCATTTTTGACAAAATCAGGATGTAATACTGCTGTGCCTTGCACCCAGGATCTTGAAACTCTATACAATGTGGAGACCAGGCCACACAACCCGTGCCCAAATTGGGGAGCAGGAAAAATGCACCTCTGTTTCAGCCCCCCATACTTTCCAGATCACAGACCTGGCTGAAACATGCTATGGCTCCCATTCATTTTGATCCCGTGGCCTTTTCTCCCACAAAGATGTCCATGGCTGGAAGTATTCCCGCATCTCATCCATAGTCTCAAAGAGCTACAGCAAGTACAGTTATACCAGCATTATCCCTCTCTTGCTAACTCCACTCTGTAACCAGTGTAACTATCTGTTTAAAAAGCACTTATTAACTAATAAAGCTTTCCTTTGAAGATCAAGCCTTCCATACACTCGTATTCCAGCGTAAGGATGACTTTTTTTCCTTAAACATGAGCCTTGATCAAGCAACATTAGCTAAAACACTTGTCCAGAAATAAGTGGACTCTAGAGAGAAGCCAGGAGGGTATACAAGTAACTAAATGGCTCATGTTTCTATCTCTGGCTTGATAAAAACCCATAATTATCCCATAGTGACAAGATCGAGTTAAAATCTTGCTCAGTTCTTTCCAAGACAACTGAAAAAGTTAAGACCAAACACGTGCATGTTGTGTCAGACATTTCACAAGATTCAATTGCAAGAATAGCCTGGGCAAGGATGGGATCTTCTGGATCCTCTTCCCCTCTGGAGGTGCTGATCTACTGTATTCTGATGTACCAGGCAGTCACTGACAGAATAAGGTTCAACCAAGAAAGAAGATGCATTAGCAGTGCCTAAAGCTGGCTCTTATTTTCACTCCAAGTACACGTATATGCTTAATGAGCCACTCTACTAAACGAGCATTGGCAGCAACAACTGCACCCTGGGAATGCCCGAAATCTCAAGCGTATATGTGGGAGAGAGGTGAGGATGACAGAGGCCAGATTCAGAAAACTAAGCTCTCCATTTACCCAGTGAGCAGTAACAGCCTGAACATCCTAAGTGATAAAACAAGTAGCAAAAGATATTTTAACTTGACCTGGAAAGACCGTCTCTCAGGAGGGATCATAGAATGAAATGATCATAGAAACGTCTAGGTCAGAAAAGACCTTCAAGATCACCGAGTCCAACCATTACCCAGCACTGCCATTCCACCTCTAAACCCTGTCCCTAAGCACCACATCTAGATGGCTTTTAAACACCTCCGGAACATAATCCAGTTTCCATTCCATTCTTGGCTCACCTGCTGCACTGGCCAGTCCTGAGGGGTGGCAAGACCCGCTGGCAGTGCCTGCCAGCAGCATGACCTCTTTCTCAGCAGCAGCCAGCAAAAGCCCCTTACTCGTCAGCTGAATATAGACACAAAAGCAAGAACTTCCTCTTATACTGAAAGCATGACATTTATAAAGAAAATACTAATTCATTGCTAATTCCCCTCATCACACTATTTTCATAACGGTCCCTTCCCTTACTGCAGCATAACAGAGATAACCAGCGACCTCTCTTTACTCCGGGCTTCTCTCCCAGCTTGTATTACAGTCCTGTGTTTTGATAAAGGGGTGAATCTCAACAGATGCAGTCTGCAACAATAAGCTCTTCTGCTCTGTGAACCAAAGAAACCGGGCATCTCCAAGCTGATGACACCTACGGCGACATATCACGGAGAATTTTCACTTAATGCCCAGAAATTTGACGGTGGCCAGCATAGCAAACCCCAAAGTACTGACCATCTCCTGAATATGGCAGAGGTTCCTCAGAGAGGATGAAAACTCAGCATATGTTCAGACAAGTTTAAAGGCAGCAAACGCCTCTTCCCAGGCCTGCAGTCACACACTCGCTCAGCCACCAGAGGGAACCTGAGGACAGCTCACGTCAGCCGCTCTTATCGGTAGGCATGGCTAAGACCTGCTGGCATTTTCATTTCCTTATGATACCAACATGAAGTTTACAGTACTTACAATCCGCTATATAGAAACAGCAATGATAGGGTTGCCTGGGTTCAAAATTCAAACACACACAGCAGCTCATCTCACAAGCCAGGCAACAACCACCAGATAGTAAGCGACTTCACTGCTACTGACCCGACCTGCATTTGAACTAGAGATCCAGGGATGAAAGACTGAGTATCCTATTAGCGATCATCCGCCGCCATCTAAGGATTTCACACACTTAGGAGCATCAGCCTTTTGTGTGCGGTGGGTAGGGAAGGAAAGCTCCTTCTTACCTTCCCAGGCTTCATACCATTCACGTTACCAGAAAATGACGTGCAGTCAGCGTGGCATTCTGCATGCCTGACACGCTGATATGGCAGCATCACACTTCTTATTTTAAAGAAGGATACCCACAGCTTTTTAACAGTTCCAGGAAAAAAACATGAGGATTTAACCGGCAATTCCACTTTTGAAGGTGACCACGTAAAGCTGATACACTTCCACTCCACGCACCTACTCCCTCTGAGTAGGAATTAAAAGGACCGCCAGTGCTTTTTGGCAATTATTACTCTGAAGACAGTTCCTCCGGGTTCAGATACGGTATGTAAGAGCGGAAAGGACTTCTAAGGTCACTGACTGCAATCCCTTGATAGAGCTGATGCCACATAAACTAATCCCTTTTGTTGACTGTCAGACAGGCCCCTTAACAATGTCCAGTTGAAAACTCCCAAATCACTAAAGATATGATCTTTACATCTTGGCTTGTACGCGCTGAGAGCCATAGTTGCTAAGTTCAGTAAGAAGTTCTACCTGCATTATATTTTCCGTGCCTGTGCAAGGGCCAATACAGCTAAGAAAGCACGAGCATAGGTATAATAAAAACAGATGACTATTACTTTAGAAGGCAGTGGAGCCCATGCTAAGTGAGGGCAGAGATTGACCCCGTAGCCACTGGGCATCATGTGCAGTCTGCAGGCAGTTTTGGACTTGGGTTTTTAAACTAGTGCAGAATTTGAGGGAGGAACAAAAGTAACTATAGGAAAGATAAGCAGGGCACAATCTACTTGCCAATGGAGCATATTTGGTTAAAAATTACTGTAACACTAAAGGCACTGAAAAGTAAGAACTTCCAAGCACTACACTTGATGATCTTAAAGGACTTTTCCAACCTAGACGATTCTATGATTCTATACTTCATACAAAGCTGTTTCTTGGACAAGGGTATTCTTCCAAGATGCACTGACTAGAAGAACCTCTGGGCAAAAAAGGGCTTACTCAGTTCTGAGACTGAGCCGCAAGACCACCAATCGGTCTGTAATCTTTTTAAAGAGCTGACAGCTTGGTGGTGAATGTCCACACGACAATGTTCCCCTTCTAGTGGACTAACAGCTTTACGGTGCCTCCTCAGAGCCCCAGCTAAACACCGTGGTCACTACAACAAAGTGTCCTCGGGTCATTACTGTTGTGTTGGGAGGCCAGGACGACAGGCAAAGCAAAATAACAGACACGTTAAAACAGAGGCTCGACTGATGCTGTTATTTTGGGCAAGCAGTCAGTAGAGTAGACTTACTCCAGCTCACAGGCATCACTTCAGTGACGGTGAGAAATGCATTGCTGCCGAACTGACTGAAAACAGCAGCTGGAAGTGGAAGGCAGAGTACTGTAAACCAACCCACCGGAGGGGAAGAAAAGGAGTGGATGTGCCCCGATCAGATTTAGACAAGTTACCAACTGACTGCACTAATAATAGTGGCATAAGGAGACTCCAGGCAGGACCCTCAAACAGGATTTCCTGTGCATATGGATGTGTCTGTGTGCATATGAAAGGCAATACAAACGTGAAAATTGAATGAGGATGTTGACTAGTGAGCCTACAACTAATTTTGAAACCCTAGAAAGACATCTTAGGAATCTGGGCTTGATCTTGCTCTCACTGAAAGCAATGGACAAATTTGTATTGACTTGGAAGTAGAGGACCGAGTCTTTAAATCAAGTAATTTCTTCCTGAAGCCTCTAAATAATAATGAATTGCAGCAGCAACACTTTGCAAAATATAAGCTATTCAGTTCATTAGTCTTCAGGCACATCTGAAACACTGACCTCATCAGATGAACTATAAAAAAGAAGACATTTAAAAAAAAATAAATATGCACTTTGCAGTCATAACGTTCTCCTTTTCAGCAAAAGGAAGAGCAAAATTTTCTGCTAGGATCATTTGGATCATTCACTACTTATAAAATAACATTCAAATTGCTTGCTACATCTCCAAAGCATTGGCATGCTGTTCTTATTCTAGGTATAGACCTCACCCTTTGGATTTCTGGCACAGTCATGTGTTAAACAAGCAAAGCTAACCCACCAAAGTTCAAATTCTTAACTATTTTGCTAGCAGCATTAGCCTTTGTTAATCTAGCCTAATTTCCACAGTTCTACCTAAACCAGCAAACTAGTAAGACTCTATTAGTGGAAGGTATCTGCTCACCACTCTACACTCAACTCGAGCTTAGATGGCAAAGCCAGAAAGCAACAGGTTCACTCATGGTCTAATGAGTTCCACTGCTACTGCTGGGCAGCATGCACAACTTTACTGGGCTAAAATTTAAAAATATTGTCAGGAAACACCCAAATCCTCCTAAATCACAACTTTTCCATTCATATATATTCTATATGTGCTTACTTATGTAAACTTAAACAGCTCAAACAACTCGTGGTGAAAGTCCTCTTTCAGAAGCTTACCAGACAAAACCATCCTTACCGAAAACAGGGTTCTGCTACTGGCTGCTATGAGACCTAGGAGAGCTAAGGGGAGCTGTGGTCAAATCCAGTACGGCCACTCTTATGAATGGTCTTTACACTTGGAAACGCCAGCCATAAGTGCATTCACGGCCGCAGGCAGGCATGTGCCATCCAGGAAAAGCTCAGCAAGTTTACGCGTTCTCCCAGCCTCTCTAAGTGGAAGTTTTCTCTTCCTTTTCCAAGGCCTTCCCTGAGACCAGGCTGTGCGTCACGGATACTGCTCCTCACCAAGACTCTGCTCACAAGCAATTACCATCCTCACAGATCTGCTGACAGAGCTGTTCATTTGAGTACTTCAAAACACTTTTAATCGATGGCCTAAGTTAGCCCTGACTTTGCTGAAAACAGAGCTCACGCAACTTGCTGCACTGGCAGATACTGCTATGGTAACTGATCTGGAAGAGGACATCTGTCTACAAAGTTTTACGATGGACACTCTGCCACCCCTATTTAGCCCAGAGTCCAGGCTCTGGCATGGACCAACAGATGCCTAGGAAGAGGGTACTGGAACAAGGCAAAAATGCGGTGATTCCTCCCTTGCTGTATACCTCCCAGCTTCATAGAATCATAGAACCATTTAGGTTGGAAAAGACCTTTAAGATCATCAAGTCCAACCATTAACCCAGCACTGCCAAGTCCACCATTAAACCCTGGCCCTCAGCACTGCCCCTGCCCGGCTGTTAAATCCCCCCAGGGCTGGGGACTCGACCCCTTCCCTGGGCAGCCCCTTCCAGTGCCTGACAGCCCCAAGGGGAAGGCATTGTTCCCCATGCCCAACCTCACCCTGCCCTGGCACAACTTGAGGCCGCTGCCCCTCGGCGAATCTGGACACGCTCCAGCCCCCCCAGGTCCTTCGGGGAGGGAGGGGCCCAACAGTGAACACAGGAGAGGTTTCTATCTGGGCTTTTTTGTTTATTGGGGGTGGGCGGGTGGGTGTAGGGGTGTGCATGTGTGTGTTTGGTCGGTTTTGGAGAAAGAGACACAGGGGGAGGTACTGCTTGCAGCTGTGGTTTCTCTATTCAAACGAGAGGTCCACTTCTGATTTGTAAACCAAAATAATAGAGAAGAAAATATAAAATGTCACACTACTCCTGATGTTCCACTTGATTCTTTCGCTGATGCTAACTGAGCTGACCCTTGCAGAGAACCATTCACACCGCCTCTCTCGGAACTACCTTTCTGAACAGTAATAGCTAATTCCGACCACATCTCTGTGCACACACAGTTAAAGCACTTCTCTTGTCTTTTTTGCATTTTCAACATTTACTACTTCTATTGTTTAGTTACTCCGTAACACATTAAAAATCACTTTTAGATTTAATCTCTTAGATAATGTTAAATCAACCAAACTCTGTTTCCTCATTTTTCAATCCCTTTCCAGACCATTTACAATCACATTAATTCTTCATAATTAGAACATTATGAAGGACGCTGCTGCTAACTCCTGGGAGTAACAGGTCCCAGGGACTCTGCTGGTAACTTTCTACTATAAGAACTGGGCCTCCAATCCCTTCAATACACAGATCTTCCCTCTTATTCTACCACCCCTCTTGACCAGGATCTTGCAAGGAAGATCACAGTACACCCTGTTAATCAAATTGCTCATATTCACATACTCACTGAATACACAGGGGGACTACTACACATAGTCCCAGAGTATTTTGGCAGACCCAGAACCATTACTTACTTCCCTTTGGACAATCCACAATGGTTCTTTTTCTGTTCTGTCATATTTATACAACTTTCTATCAATTCTGATCTGTTCTTTTTCTTCCAGATGGGCTAATATGAAAATTAAATTTAGTGGTTATGTCTTTTTTTTCCCCAAAACTGGTATCACATTTACCATACTGTTGCTGATTTAAACAAGAGGTTGCATACCAAAGAGCAGTGCAGCTTTTTCTTATCTGAGAGCTTTGTGAAGTCATGGGGAGCTGTCATCTTGTCCCATCAATTCATTTCTTTCCGTTTTACAGACTGGATCTGAAACTTCTGTGTGCGATAACCACACATATTGACAAGCACAAAGTATCTTCAAGCTTGCTAGCCTAGATAACAAGGCAGTGAGGATACTACTCCATGCACTGTGATGCAGTCTGCCTCAAGTATCACCCCAAATCCCCTGAAAGCTTGCACAGTCTGAGCTGAAGTTACCACATCCACACTACCTAGCAACACCTAAACAATCTAGATTAAAGGCAGTTCATACATTTCGATGCACAATTGTTCTTCCTGATTACATAGAACACTCACAACCAACACCCTCCAGCCTTCTCCAAAAGAAAAACAAAACGAGAAGAGCCCAAAACCTAATGCACACGCACACATGCACACACACTTTGCTATGGTTGGAAAGATAAAGCTTCCAGTTGACTGACCCAACCCGTCTGTGTTTCTGTCGCATTTGCTGGATAGCAGCAGTGCTAGAAAGTAATCAGCGAGCATCCAAAAGATGTTTTCCCAATACTAAGGAGATTGAAAAGGGTTTAGTATCTTTAATAGCTTTACATCAAAGAAGATTATAAGAAGCAACGTAACAAATGCCCAAACTGGATTGACTTTATACATAAAGCTTAAATCTCTGGGCCTTCAGGGAATTGTTCAAAGACACCAAGAAACACAGTGATGTTGGGGTTACCCATTGATCGCTGTCTACTCTTGTCCGACAGGGTAAGCCCTAAGTGGCAAGCTACATGCATGGGCTGATAATAGCCAGTTTGGTGCAAACCTCTGCCATAGGTGCCCAAGGTCACAATGAGAAGGCAGAACTAAAGCGACCTGTTAAGATGAGAAGTCCAGCAGTTCCGAACCAATGAGGAAGACGGTGAATTAAGAGATAAGATGCCGAAGTTTGCTAACCATCTCTGCTGCTGTCACGTGCAAAATTATCAAACCAGCTGACCCCTCTGTGCTTTCATTTCCTCAGCTATGAACAAGGACAGGAATAATTCTTTGTTCCTTGCTTTGAGCATGGTCAAAACATACTAAAAATCTGCTGAGCCAAAGAAAGGCATACAAAGCATGTGGATGCATGGAAGTACTATCTCAAGGATCAGAGCTGAGAGTTTATACCATTTTACTGCCAGTCAGCAGGGGCTGCAAAGAGGAGTGCAGTAGAACAGACCAGATGAGAAACATTTTCAAAAGTGTATTAGATTCCAGAAGTGCTGGATTAAATGATGATAGTTATGTGCGCTAAATCCACCCCAGAGAAAGTGCGCTGCCTGCAGAAGTTCATTGGGACCAGGACACTTGGAACTGCTGCACCAGATCTACTCGGCGGGAACAAAATGCTCATGTGCAAGGATGGAATTTGAGGACTCCAACATGGCACATCAGAGATACTATGCCACGTACACTGTGTGCTGGCATACTGCAAGGACAGCAGCCTCAAAAGGTATGCAGCAAATCAGCAAGAATAGAATTTGACTGTGCCTTTGTACTTGTTTACACTCACATTGCTAACACTGTACAACCATTGCTGCATTGCAGCCAGCTTTGTTTCTGAAGGAATTATTTTACAAGCATTCAGTGGCAAACATTATTTTCAGCGAAAACTGACAGTAAATGGCATTTAGACCAGCATCTGCGACTTAACAGGCTCTTCCTACAAAAGAAGTTTCATTTCTTTATGACTCATCTAAAGACTTTTTTTCTCTCTAAGCCCTCCTTGCAAAACTTACTCCAGACATTAACAGCAACAATTTAATCGATCACTATCTGCAAAGGCCTCTTAGGGACACATTCCACAGATCAAAGCAATTCCAAAAGGGAGGCCATGCTATTGTTTCCCCTTAGCCATAAGAGCTGGCAATTGTACAGAAAACATTTAACCTCTTCATTACCAGACGGAAAATTCACTATTAATACAGAGAGAATAAATAACAGATGAATAAGAGAAATACCGTAAGTGGTGGGAGGAGGGAGAATATAGGCATTGCATCAAGTTCCCCTCATCCATATTTACGAAGCCCTCTGGTTGTCTGGGTAACCTGAATCAACTGATAATGGGTGAAACGGACATGGTAAGAAAACTGCTTGCCATGAAGCAAGGGGTTATAATTGTGGACATAAGAGAGTAAGAATTGGTAAGAGATGCTCATGATATAGGTACCGTTGCATTCATTACAGGAGAGACCTCAACATCACTTAAGAACATTTACCTGTGTAACAACCTTGAAATGATAATAATCCTTCCTATGACCAGCTGCTGAGAAGAACAGTCCCACACTGAGGCCCTGTTATATCCAAACATTAATATAGATAAATGTTTTAATAAAGGGGTGCTTTGTGGATATCACAAAGAAAGAGAAGGGACAGAATTAGTCAAAAATACCTGTCAAACCCTAGGCTGTTTGAGAATAGTTGAGGGCCTACCTTAGATTAAAATGTTTGATGTATACACAAACATATCTCTGAATATGCACCATAATTGCTAAGAATGACTTATTTGTCTGGTCCAACTTTAAAAACTAGAATCAAAAGTTTAAAAAAATAACCCAACAGAAAAAGAAAATCCACAAGGAGCCCCAAAGCCAGACACAACGGCGGACAGAACCCAAGCACACATGCAGACAGGGTCAGAAAAGGACTGTGTGAAAGCAGCTGTTGACAATACCTAAAAATAGCTTAGCATTCCTCCTTTTTGGTAAAGCTCCACCAGATGCCCCTGGTACCTTCTGGAAAGAGAGAAAGAAACAATTAAAAATCCATCAAGCGAGACAGCAGTAAATCAGCAATAACCCCATGCCATCACCATTTCTGACACGCATCTATCTGCTCGTGGTCCTTCCATTAAATTACAGTTCTTTGAAGAGGATTTACGTTCTTGCTCATTCACTTCTGACAATGGGATTCAACTCATCATCGCGTACTACCCTCATGGAGCGAGGAAGCCACCGTCGGAATCCTTCACACTTTGCTCTGTTAGTTATTAAGCAGAGCACGTCTCATGGTCAGCGTGGGCGATTGCTGTGCTATCAACACCACCTAGCATCACTCGGACCTCTCACCACTGGATCCCCTGCAGTATTTCTTAATGACTAAAGCTGAATTAGAGAGGGGAAGAAAAAGCTATTATCTGCGTAAGAGAGTCAATCCTTCATAACCAATTCCAGTATGACCATTTTGCTGTGGCCTACTAGTTTCTATACAGACTAAAAATGCCCTTTCCGTCAGGATCCATGCCTGCTTCCATTAAGATCAATCCAAGTTTCTGCTACGCTTTCTTAATATTAAAGAGTATGGAGGAAACCCGATGACACCCAAGCAATTGTTTATGGGGGGATTTTTTGTTTTTTTAATTTAAACTCCACAGAAGAGCCTAGTAACTTCCAAGTGACATTCAGTTTCAAGCACTACTTGCCCAGTTCAAAATACCTCAAGCTACCAGGGAAAATGCCAGTAGCTGAGGAAATGTAAAAGTCAATGCACTTGCTTCTTAAGCTGTTTATTAACAGGCACCATTAAATCTAATCAGATTAAATCAAGTAAGCCTCTGTGACTCTAATGCCAATGTGATGCATTATGTAGTGTATAATGTTAGTGTAAGTGGTGAGGTTGTCAGGTGACTTTTTTTTTTTTTTTTAAATAATAATATTGGGATACAACAGGTGGAAAGGAACCAGCCAAGAACCTGTCAGCCTAGGGCAAGTTCATGTTTGCCTCTGCTCCTTGGTAGGTGACAGGGTCACATATTTTGGGTGGTTCCCTTCACCATGTAAATAAAGCTCTGGCCAAAGCAGACTGCTTGAATCATCAGTGAGGTCTTATACATCATAGGAAAGTTTTCCACTCTTAGAAAGAACAGATGCCAACTAACGCTCCTTGGCTCCACTTAGGAACAGAACCTATGATCCATATATACAAGCCCTAGGGAAAGGGAGTCAGGGTTGCAACTCCAGCATTAAGAAAAAAAAAAAAAAAA
>NW_009260357.1:0-860 GCF_000687185.1 Egretta garzetta | reverse complement strand
GTTGTGCACAGGCATTTGGGGGGGCACACAGGCCTTTGGGGGGCACACAGGCATTTGGGGGTGCACGCGCACACCAGATGGGACCTTTTGGGGCGCACACCTGCAAGCGTGTACACGTGCACAGACCTTTTGGGGCACACGCCTGCAAGCATGTACACATGCACAGACATTTTGGGGTGCACACAGGCCTTTTGGGGGGGCACACAGGCCTTTTGGGGGGGCACACAGGCCTTTTGGGGGGGCACACAGGCCTTTTGGGGGGGCACACAGGCCTTTTGGGGGGGCACACAGGCCTTTTGGGGGGGCACACAGGCCTTTTGGGGGGGCACACAGGCCTTTTGGGGGGGCACACAGGCCTTTTGGGGGGGCACACAGGCCTTTTGGGGGGGCACACAGGCCTTTTGGGGGGGCACACAGGCCTTTTGGGGGGGCACACAGGCCTTTTGGGGGGGCACACAGGCCTTTTGGGGGGGCACACAGGCCTTTTGGGGGGGCACACAGGCCTTTTGGGGGGGCACACAGGCCTTTTGGGGGGGCACACAGGCCTTTTGGGGGGGCACACAGGCCTTTTGGGGGGGCACACAGGCCTTTTGGGGGGGCACACAGGCCTTTTGGGGGGGCACACAGGCCTTTTGGGGGGGCACACAGGCATTTGGGGGTGCACGCGCACACCAGATGGGACCTTTTGGGGTGCAGGCCTGCAAGCGTGCGCCCGTGCACAGACCTTTTGGGGCACACGCCTGCAAGCATGTACACATGCACAGACATTTTGGGGTGCAGGGCTGCAAGTGCACAGACATTTTGGGGTGCACACAGACCTTTTGGGGTGCACGCTCACACCAGATGGGACCTTTTGGGGT
>NW_009260356.1:99517-103658 GCF_000687185.1 Egretta garzetta | reverse complement strand
TTGCCTGTCCTTTTCACTGAGCTCCGGGTTGCTTGCGCTTCCCAGGGGCTACTCTTGCACATCAGAGGATCAGGCCTCTGTCACTCCTGACTCCACCCACGCTGAGTCTGAGCTGCTGCTTGTCAGGAGCCTGCTCTTTCCCGCCCTGGGGGCGGGGGGTTGGGGTCCCCTCTCTCCCCCTGTGCTTTTCCGCCTTTTGCTGCCGCGTTTTTTGCCGCAGTTTTGCCACTTTAGGAAGGGTCCCTTGGCGCAATCCTCTGCTCCAGAACCCTTCACCTCGGTGGCTTCAAGTAACCCCTATTGCATTATGCCACCGCTGCATGTCATCATCGAGAAAGTACAACAAAGATTTTAGCAGTGAAGTATTGTTGGGTATGGACTCCACTATTTCCAAAGTTAAGAGCTGCCCTTGAGGCAATTCCTTTTGGTTACACCTTTGTATGTTATAACCATAAACTCAGTTCAACTATCCAGACCACCACCAGAAAGAACAAACAATCAGATCCTGATAGTCTTCCTCTGAAAGGTACCTAAACCTCCCACATAATTCTTATAATCTTGGATTTTGATTACTCCAGGAAACAGGGGTCTTCCCCTCTCTACAGGGGAAAAAAATGCTTAGTAAAGAAGCTACCAACCTTCTCTAGATCAGGCTCCCTTAAAGCTAGTGCAAGTTCGTTATTATCCATCACAGAGGCTGCTGCAACGTCTAAAGGAGTTGATCCTCGCATAGAAGGAGAGGCTGTTAAAATAATATTTAGTTTCAACACCAAGTTAATAACCCCCCCCCCAAATTGATAGGAAATAGATTAACAATTTTTTTAAATAAAATACAACATTTTGTCATTAACACAATTATAAGCGTATCATTTATATAACTCACTTTATAATAAAATCATGCTCTCATATGAAATTTGACATTGATATGAAATCAAAACACAATGTAGATGTTCAAGCTAGAAATAACTTTTCTTAAACATTCCTATTCTCATCACATACTTTGTTTTAAGATTTCATTCTTTCTAATTTTCCTAACTGGCATAACTTCATTTTGAGGAAAAGGTAGCGGGGATTTTATACCTAAAACATTTTATCAAATGTATTGAAATAGAAAACATCTTTAAGCTTTAAAATATAAGATTATGTGTTATCTATTTCTTTAAAAAATGGCAGTAATTATAGCATTAGAAAAAGCTATGGTTTTCATATTAACAGTTCAAATGCATTTGATTTGGGTACCAAAAAGATCTTTAGTTTATGTTTCTGTCCTGTACCTATGCATTAATAACAAATTTGTGATAATTTAAAAAAATTACTATGATGATTCTAAATAATTATAAATTCCAATTATAAGTACTAAACTAAATAAGGATAAATGTATCTCCTCTATAACACTTCAGGCTAGAAAAGAAAGGCTAACATTTTCAAGGCTAAATTTCAAGGTTCACTTCTGGGCACCTGTACATGCATACCCAAGCAAATGAGCTCTGTATTTCTCACACTGCCATAGGTGTATACTGAAAAGTCTACAGAAGAAAGTGCAGGGGAGCAAGTTTGAGTAGTGAGAAGTAAGTCCTAATGAAATGCTGCCAATGCTTATTTATGATTCTCTTCATCAAAATCAGGATTTTATTCTGTTCTTCAAAATGTGCAACTGAACACTGACTGTCTCTTTATGTCCAGACACATACGAAAAAGTGTATGCTAAATCACCTCAACTTCAGGGGTTTGTTTGGACTTGGCAATACAGTTAATGAAGATATTTTTGCACTGGGTAAAGGAGAAACTTGAACACAAAGGGCGCAGAGGGATGCAGAAAAACACAGGTGGTGTGTATATATACATATACATAAATCAGCAAAACTTTTTAAGATTTTGGTTTTGGTTTAGAATCTCAAAAACTTATTACTTACCAAGGCCAACACTGCTGTTTTCCAGTAAATAGCTAAGATGATCAAACATAGCTTTTTGATTCTGCCTGCTGATGCGGCAAAAATAACATAGAAAACGACAGCAGTTTGCCACCATCTTTGGGAAAGTGATTTCCTAAGAAGCAAATAAAAACAGACTGAAGCTCAAACTCTAAGACAAGCATAACATTTTTTAACACACTAATATTTATGCATTGTATTCATTGCACCTCAGTGAAGTTAACTTTCCAGGTTTCACCCTTTCTCAGCAAGTAAATAACTCATTAAGCCCTGAAGACGCAACATGCTCTACATGAACCTGCTTTAGCAGGAGGGTTAGACTAGGTGATCTCCTGAGGTCCCTTCCAACCCTTGCGATTCTGTGATAAGCTTGAAAAACAAAAGCTGGGATCACCCATAAATTCGAGATTCAAACACGAAAAAATGTGAATGCTCAGATTCACAGAGTAATACTGCATCAATTTTTAATAAGTTTTTAAAAAGATCTCCCCTTTTTTTAAAAAAAAAAAAAAAGCATATAAAGCGCTCTTTGTAGTTTTTTCTTTACAGCATCTGTAATTACAATGCTAATTATATCTTCCTCCAGAATGGAAGGATACATTCTTCTAAAAATTTAGTCAACTGTTGTGCTAATGGAAATTACTAAGAGGTTATGGTCTCAGTACCTCAATGACTGCTCAATGCCTTACAGGATAAAGCTTTGAACAGCTATATTCTGAAATCAATTTGTCTTCTAACAGTGATTGCTTTACCTTAGATTCTCCTCCACCAAGCACATTTACCATCACTTCCATGACAGTTTCATGCATGCCTAAAGCTCTCATGAGATTTGGATGTTGGTAAAACACTTTATTATTCATGATGTCTCTACAGGAAAACAAAACAAAAAATAGGATTAAAATTTTATGGAACAATAGTTTATCTATTATGTTACTTGCAAAGCTGATTTACTGTACAATTCTTCACCACCTGAGGTGAAAAACTATTTCAGGGGCTTTTTTAAGTTGAGTGTCAATCTCTCCTGATAGTCTATTTTCCTATGCACAACCTTTCTTTTGCCATATTTTGGTTATTGCCCTAATCACCACTTGATTACGCCACAGTAGGATGCTCTTCTATTCTCATTAGAAATTCCATTCCAGTCCTAAAGTTATTTTCTGACAAGAGCATGATCAAAAGTGCTATATTGGCTTAAATTTTAAATCAACTAATCAATATTTTTGACAAAGCATTCTTTTCAGAAAATTTCAACCTTGAGACAGTTGACATCTGCCATCAAAACCAAGAAAAAACAATTTCAGGGGAAAGAGAATGTATATCCAGCTATATTCTAAGCATCAGAAACAGAAGCAGCATAAATATTAACTTTAGTTCATGAATTACTGCTCAAAAGATGTCTTCTCTCCTACATATTTCAGCAGAGCAGATTTACATACTATAAAATCAGTCCTGAGGATTGTAGTGTCAATGTTTTATGCAGATATGTTATGTCCAATAAAAATGTCTGGTTTAAAAAGTAATTGGATTTCTAAAACCTGTAATTAGTCTTGAAATCACACACAACCCATAAATAAATGTGAAAGCAATCAGGTCATGGGAGAAAAGGACTAGCAAGTCACTGTAGAAAATGCTGTTGGCAACGGTTCAAATTTCATTGTACATCTTAGAGCAGTCTTTCATTTTCTGACCTAAACCTCCTGCAGTCAGGCACAGAAAATTTCAGCCTTATAAAAGCTAAGTCCATGAAGAGGACTGTTCCATCATTCTAAAAGCTACAAATATGCAACTATCAGTCATACAACAGAATGCATGCAGTATGTTTGATGTAGGTGGTCCTATCCGAGTTTTTGACTCCCAGTAACTTCCAGAAAGATTAGATGATCTTTTTCCCCCCAGAGCCTACAACTGGACTTTGTTATCAGAGATGGTAGCAGATAGGCCCTGCCCTACCAAAAGCTATCCATACCACATTGCCTTTCTGCACTAATGTTTTATGCTGTGGAAAAAGACCTCGATGTTATCAATCTGCCAAGTCATTCTAAGCTCTTGTTTGTCTACAGCAGCTTTCTTTTACAGAGATACAGTAAGAAAGTCAAAATGTCATCTCAGGGGCTGGCCAGCAATATGACACTGCTTTGGAAAGTACACCCATTTTCAGTGTTCTGTTTAATGGTAGATTGCATTATGAAATGTCACACTTAAGAAAAAAA
>NW_009260356.1:67283-99502 GCF_000687185.1 Egretta garzetta | reverse complement strand
ACTTCCATTTCTCAGCTGGAAGAAAGGAATACTTTCCACTCACAGCAAAAAACTAGGCATTTCTAAATAGGTACTGGAGCCCAGGTTAGGCTATAAGAGGTTCAGATGGCATAGCTAGGTAACCTACAAGATAAATAAGACTATGATAGAGGCTACTAAGAAGAGTGATAGGAACAGGCAGTAAGAACACCAGTTTAACAGAAAGTACTCTCTCTTCCTTACACCAGACTTTCACATATCACAAAAAATGTTGTTAAAATTAAATCAGATTCACAGAAGCTTAGCTTTTAATTTGTAGCAGAAAATGTTGAGGGAAAAAAAATGTAAAAGAACAAAAAGAAAGCAGAACATGAAATCAAAACCCCTCTGAGATTGTTTTTCTCCCAGGCAAACAATGCCAGAGTCTAGTAATCACTCACTTCATTAGCTGAAGCAAAATGTAACAATTTAAAGTGCAAAGGTGGATTTAGAAATACCAGCAATTTGTGTCTCTTGACAGGTGATGGACTTTGCCCTTTGCCAGAGCCTTAGCATGAGCACATTGAACATTGCAACAACCAGGGAACATGGATGGGACCTGCTGGCAAGCTAAGAAGTAGGCATTTGCTCATAATGACACTACAAATTTATGTACAAACATTTTTTGGATATTTGAGGTTTTCAGTAAGTTAAAAAAAATAAAATAAAAAGGTATTTTGCACAACAAAAGCTTCTCTCATCCTTGCATTCCTGGCATTCTTTATATAAAGCTATCTTTGGTTGTCATTGCTTTTGCTAATTGGGGATTTCTAATAGATCACAGTTGATGTTTAATCTCACCAGACATCTGTCAGGTGGTAACATTTCTTGAAAAAAAGTGAGACAAAAAACCAAACTCTGCTAGTAATGATCATGTTTTCTTTACTGTTTTCTCCAATTGTACTCCAATTATCAGGCTGTATTTCACTACTATTAATCATACAATTACGAAAAATAAGACTGGGTGAACTACTTCATAGTTGAAATAGTACCAACTACATTCAGTGCAATAAAAAGATGGCATATGTACAGACACATATGGGGGGAATTGTATGTGTCAATGGTTACCAGTCACTGCATTCATAGAAATGGGAAGTATTCTTGACAGGATTCTTCACGGCCATACTATTTAAAATATGGTAAGATACATTTTGTAATATCATAAAACATTACATATGTGTTTTCAAATTTTCTCACAAGAAGCCTTACAGATATCATTTGCTTCTCTCCAAAAGTGATGCATATATAATGCTACAAAGGCTGTATCTTACAACTGAAGATACTACATAACCGATACCAGTGTCTGCATATAGACATTTATATATATATTATATGTTTTATTTAGTCATATAGGCTATTCACATACAAACTTCATGGCCATAACCTTGGCCATAACCAAAGAGCAAATAAGAAGTATCTGTAAATAGAGATGTTACAGTCCAGTTATTTACCCTAATCCACGAATCATCAGTTTCTCTTCCTCCTTCCCCATTCTGACACTAAGCAAGGAACGGATTTGGCCAAGGGATGCCAGAAGATTGATTGTGTCTTCCACAGAAACACTATTTATGGTGTAGGTCTTTGGTAGTGCTCGAACCAGGCCACCAATACCATCATATTGGCGATGTAGTAATACAAACATGGCCCTCACTAACTCCGGGTCTTCTATGACTGATTCCTGGGCCCAGCGTACCATTGTGTCTGAAATCAGCTGCTGAAGAGTAGCTGTGAATAAAACACATGTATCACAAAATTACCATTAATTGCTCATCTCTCTACTGGTAGAGTAGTTCCCTCAGAACCCATTATGCAACATGAATTGGAATGAATTCAATTCGTGAGAAGCACCTTTTTCTTTAGGAGACTATCAAAGGAAAATAAAATCACGCAAGAGAAGCAGAAACATCTCAAAACCAAAAGCCTATTTAAAATGAAAATACAGGAAAAACATAAATAATTACCAAGACATACAACATGTTCACAAAGTCACCAGGTTTGTCTCTAAATATTGCTTTCAAGATTTTTCCAGGAATTCACATCTGAGGGTTTTTCTTACATATTATGAAGTAAGACTGGAAAAATATAGTGGTAGCACATGTAAGTGCTGCATTATTTATTTACATGTCGAAGCTCTGTATCCACTCAAAATTTTATAATGTGCAAACTAGAATAATTTAACTTAGGCCTTTGTCAAAACTAAAGGCCCTTCAAAAGAAATAGAAATTAAGAGACTCCAATAAAATAAATGACAAATCATCTTTTGCACATTTTGAATTCAGTCTCTAATGAAGCAAAAAACTCATATCTGGTATTCTCACTGACAATCCTTATTAGTTGGGATATATATATATATATTTATGTTTGGGAAAGTCATATGTTAAAATAGACAAGCTATATAATGTCACTTAAGATTTGAGACTACCGTTTAGAAAAATTATTCATGAACTAACAGTCAAAGTATTTGATAAAGACAATTGGATAACATTCTTTTTCCCATCTCCAGGAAATTCCATTCAGGTTTGCAAGGCTTTTGTCAGATCAATTCAGGATCCTCTTGAGGTATCCTGAGAGTTATACACTAGAGAATTTCACCGTTAGTACTTACCTAACTAATCAATTTATTTCCATGTCAAGTGGATAACAGCATGTTTGACAAGGGAAATTTGATAATCCCTCTTGAATTTCAATAAACTGCTTAATAAACATCCTGATGTTGAAGAAGGTGGCTGGTGCAGACCAAACATCAAAAATATTTTAAAATTAGAAATCTATGTGTTGAGACAGTAACATGATTTTGGAGTTAACTAGATGCAATTTCAGGCTAAAATCAAACAATAAAAAAAGTAGAAGTACTTAAAGAAAGATATTGAGGGGACAGGAGTTTACAGAAAAGAGAATGTTTAACAAAGAAGAGAATTTGTGCTAAGATGTGCTAATACAGTGTAAAGGAAAAAAAAGAGCAATAGTACTGTATTTCATTGTTACTGTCCAAACACTGTACTATAGGTGTATCCATTGTCATACAGGATAGCATTTTTTAGAATAAACACACTTTAAAAATAAGTAAAAGGATGAAATATGTTTGGGTTGATATTTCAGAAGGACTGAAATAAATAACAAGAAGGGACACAAAGTAAGTTTCCTTTGGTTTTTGTGAAGAATCACATGAGTAGACTGCCATTTGGTTCCTGTTTTGATAACTGCAATACTGCATCCCACCTACCTGTGGGTCTGGCTGTTATCTTGCTTGCAATGAAGAACCCAAGCAGCCTAGCCATCGCAATACTATTTAATTAGTTTAATATAATACTGTCTTTCTACAAACATGAGAGAGAATTAGATTTTGTAGAGCTTTAAGCTTACTACAAGAAAAAAAAAATAGGAAAATGTAGGATTCATCACCACATTCTGCAGAGACCTAGCCTCTAATTGTCACTGCCTCATAACTGAAACAACAGTTAGAAACTGCAAAGCTAGAAGGTTAGAAGGACAAATATATTTCTACTTGAAGAACACTAACACTAAGAAGCTATCTCATTATAAGTACCCTGTAGAAATCTCATCCCATAACTTTAGGCACTTACATTAAGCAAAGAAGTTAGAAGGTGAGTCTCCCTAGGAATTCTGTGTAGTCAATGATGGAAACCATTTTTTTTCCAAAGTCAGAACACCTAAACTTTGTGCCCAGAAATTCATTCCTACTAGTAGGGTAGTAGCATAAAAAATTAGGACATTTGAAAGTGACACCCACCATAATAAAAGTGAAAAAAATTATAAAAATAAAATCAGCACTGACAAGTAAAACTAAATAAAATTCCCTGATCAGTTGGCACCAAGTGCAGAACTTGGATGACACTGGCAATGATTCTTATCAAGATGGAAAGGCAGAAAGCATCAGAAAAATGACAGAGCAACAATCACAGTCAGCAAATCTTGAATTTTAGGTTGGGGGGGGAGGTTTCTTTTAAGTAGAGCTTTGCAAATTACAGTCTAATTGCGGAGTATTCTTTAATTTGGTAATCTTTGTGCAAATACTGATTTGAAGCTGCTGCAGCTGATTTTATAAGCAAGTTCTCATAATCAAGACCTTGGTGCAATTGTTAAGTCTTCACTAATTCTACAAAAAGCAAGATACATTCTGGAAAAATTACGACTTGAAAAAGGATCAAGGGCAAAAAAGCCAGTTGAAGAATTTTCCACTACATCCCTCTGGTAAACAAATCTGCCTATCATAAAACTCCATCTGAGCTTGTTTTGAGTCAGAGCTAAAAAATGCAAGGTGCACAGATGTTTCACTAAAAATCCACCTTATTCTGGCTGAAAACGCATGAACAACTTCCTCCCTTGCTTCATTTGCCTTTTGGAATTAGGATACAATAAACTGATTTAATTTTGCTTACAGGATGTCTTAACATCATCATCAACTGGCTTCTCAGCTTGCTTCTTCTTCAGATATGTAACTTTTTCCATAAGGTATAGGAGGCGCCCCCTAATGGTTAAATCACTGTTTCCATCCAAGCTTCCATCTTCATCTAGTTCAATTCCTGAAATAAAAAATACACACTAAATAGTGAAAGAATACAAACATAAACTGAACTATGTTGTTCCGCTCTGTTAGAACTACAAAAGAGCTTGCTTTGGGAAATGTTTAACCAGCAGTTTGGAACATGTATAGATCAGGTATATGTGCAAGGCAGGAAACTACAGATAAAGATCATGTAATCTTCCTAATTTATTGTATAAATAGTGTGTTATTATATATAAAACATATAGTAAATATATTTCTGTGGTCAACTGCCCCAGTATGCATGTTTCCATGCAAACGCCAATGCCTGTGTTTTGGACATATGCAGCTCAGAAGCGTAAATACAGGCCCTACTGACACAGTATGAGTCAACTGATACTAGTTGACTAGGAGGTTTTTAGGTAAAACATATCATAGAAGTGAAATAATTAAAGTTACAATAAATATACTTTCTACTGACCAGTCAGAAGAAAGTAGCCACCTTCACAATACAGTGGTTCTTTCATGATATTCCTTTAATAAGCAAAATGCAGCAAAAATGCATGTAAGGCTTTACAGAATCACAGAACAGCTGAGGTTGGAATGAGCCTTTAGAGATCTTTTAGTTCAGCCTCCCTGCTCAAAGCAGGTTTAAGTAGAGCAGGTTGCTCAGGACCACATCCAATCAGGTTTTGAATATCTCCTAAGGTAGAGACTCCACAACCTCTCTGGACAATCTGTTCTTGAGCTCCATCACTTAAAAAAAAAAAAAAAATTAAGACTGATTTCCTGTATTTCAGTTTGTGCCCATTGTCTTTTGTGCTGACACTAGGCACCACTGAGGAAAGTTTGGCTCACCCTTCTTTACTCCCCCTGCCCAATAGGTATTTATATGCATTGATACAACCCTCCCATGAGCTTTCTCTTCAAGTTAAACAACCCCAGTTCTCTCAGTCTCTCCTTGTACAAAAGATGCACCAAGAATTTAGTCATCTATGATGGCCCCTCCCTGGACTCACTCCAATGTGTCCATGTCTCTCTTGTACTGGGTAGCCCAGCTGTTGGCTTTCTTTTCCCCAAGGGCCCATTGCTGCTCATGCTAACTTTGTTGTCCACCAGGATCCACAGGTCCTTTTCTGCAAAACTACTTTCCAGTTTGGTCCCTAGCCTGTCCTTGCTGCATGGGGGTTATTCCTCCCTGGTGCAGGACTTTGTGCTTCCCATTGCTAATCTTCATTGCAGAGGATTGAAAAATCTTGATCTACACCTATTAATCACACTAAAATAAGCTAAAGTAAAAAGGTCATTCAACTCTTCTTTCCGGGTTTTTTAGTTTCCGATAGAAATTCTAAAGTTAAAGGGTTTGTGAAGAGTTCTTTAGCAGTCTTGAACTTTACAGGATGTTTCTTCATGACATTACATTATTCTTTACAATTTATTGCATCTGGTTTTAATTATCTAATTTTTTGCTTTAAGTACAGTTCCATTTCCATTAAAAGTTATTTTGTTATATTTTTTCCTAAGAGAGTAATTGATGCTAAACTAAACAAGGATCATCAGTAACCTAATATTTTCCAGTAAATAATATTACAAAATGGTTTGGATGGCAGTCTCTTCAACCAAACTAATTAACAGTAAAGACACCAAAATATCTTCTCAATTAGAACACAGAGATGCTCTGAAATTATGCAAATAAAATGTAGTTGTACTTTTTGGATTTGCAAACTGTCAATATAATTGTGTCTCAACCATCTCACAAGACGTGAATCCCCAAATGGTGGCTGGCTAATCAACTAAACATAGGACTCAGGATGTGTAATTGTTTTACCCATTTTGCAATAGCCATGTTTTGAATACGTAATTAATTTTGCTCAACTGTAATGCATCCTTTGACCCAGAAAAATAATTTTCTACTTGTATATTATGCAAATTACTATTTCCCCATAAAGAAAAGAAAATTAATGACAAAACTAAACCAAGTAATTTGAACAGAATGATGGTAAATGACTAAAGAAAAATAGAAAAATCAAAGAGAAAGATAAAGCCTCTTCTTTCAAATGTTATTTCTAAATTCTTTATTTCATCTTTGTTTTCTGTCAACTGGCAGTTTATTTGAATTTTCCTCTTTTTCTTTTTTCATTTTTCATTTAAAATAAAAATATTTAGGTGTCATAATTCACGTTCATCAAGTTAGTGGATGATACAAATTGAAGGGAGCAGAAAACACACTCAAGGGCAAGAAGCTCAACAGGGTAAAGGAAAAGGCTGACAGGATATTCAGAAGTTCAGAAAGGACAAAAGCAAAGATTTGCAACTTGGACAGACCAACCCCATGTGACAGTACAGGCTGGGCACGAACAATTTAAAAAAACCCCATCTTTGCAAAAAGAACTTTCAGGGTCCTGTTGGACAGCAAGCTAGACACCAGTCAGCCGTGCACTCTAACTGCAAGGAGAACTAAAAATATCCTGTATTAGTAGAAACAATCACTAGCTCAAGGCAAGTGATTATTTCCCAGTACTCAGCATTCATGCGATGACATCTGGAGTACTACATCCAGTTTTCTGTTACCCAATACAAGAAAAACATTGACAAGCTGGAGAGCATCCAACAACGCCCCATCAAGATGACTGCTGGCTGGACCACTCATCCTAAAAGGAGAGGATGAAGGAACTAGGTTTATCAACCTGCAGAACATAAGCTTTACAGTGGACCTAACAGCAGTCCACCAAAACCTACAAGGAAATTAGTATGAAAATACAGCCATGATCTTTCCTGAGATGAACAAGATACAATTGTCAAACTGAAACAGGCAGGGTTCCAAACAGATATAAGGAAAAAAGACACTCAAGACCTGTGACATGTTGCCCAAAGACATTGTGGAATCTCTGTTTTCAAGACCCATGTGCAAAAATCACTGAGCAACCAGGTCTGAGTTCAGCGTTGACTCTGATTTGAGTAGAAGCCTGCACTGAAGACCTACCTGAACAGATCTGTGATTATTTTAGTAGCAGAAATGGACCAATCTAACAAAATTGTCTTGTGATACACAAGGATATCAACTGTGTTTGCTCTACCAAGAAAGAAAATTCATGTATTATGAAGTCAGATATTGATGGCATGTTTTTATTTATTTGAATATTTTAAGGTAGTGAATTGAATAATTAAATGTTACTTCCAGTTAAACTGGGATCAATAAGGGATGCAATTCAGGAGGAAAAGTGTGAAGATCCTCCTGTCCAAAGCGCCTTCCTTGACCACAGTATTAGCTTAAAAAACATTATCACACATCCCTGCACTATTGTAACTTCATGCTGTCTGCTAAGTGTCTTTTTTACTTCTTTTTTTAAAATAGTGTACTGAAGTAAAATGAAGGGATGAGTATCCTCCAAACAGGAAAGCAATGAAGTCCTCAATGCAAAATGTAAGTAAGCATGCATTCCAAAATAAACTGCTCTGTAACTGAGTTTGCAATATTCATGGATATGAGCTTGACATTTAAAATACACATTTTGGTGCTTAATTTGTGTATTGGTATTTTTGTATTTAAGTTGTTACTATATTTCACTTTTTAATATGACATAGAATTTAATTGGTTTTTATTAACTGAAGTGAAGAAATCAAAACTACAGAAATTTAACTGCTCCATTTGATTATTGGCCTATTTCAACAGATAATAAACTTCTAGATCTTCATTCATGTCTGAGAAGAATCAGCCACGAATATTATGTTATATTGTGGTTAACATGGCCATAGTCAACTTGATACAGCAAAGATGACCTATACCAACCTATGCATGGGAGAGCAAGGGAAAGGGGATAGGGTAGAAAAACCCCTTGAGTAACAAGTGAGCTATGGCGTTATCCAGTACATCAAGCCCAGAAATTACCACCTAGTTGGTAAAAAAAAAAAACAACCACCTTTTCCCTCATGAAGCAAAATATGGTGTATTCCCTTCTAGTTTGACCAGATATGAGGCTAAGAACATTTTGTTGGTTTCAACAACAAGCTGAGTATCTTTATTTGATAGCATTTATAACTGTATAGTGTAATCTACAGACTTGGTGTTTCTTATGTACAGTTATTTAGAAAAATTGCTTTGAAAGGTAATATAATTTAAAAAGTAAAAATATTCAGTAACAAGACTTACCACAGTGTGTCATTAGGTCTTCATGGAAATCCAAAAGCTGATCCCGAATTTCTTCAGGGCAAGGACAATCATTTTTATCATCTTTAAAGTTCAGCAGCATGTTAATCTTAAAGAATACAAAGCAAAGGCAAATGACACTGATCTCCCAGAGGAAAAACTTTGAAATCAAACAGAACTCTGCCACACATAGAGCACAACAAAAAAATGAATTGTCCATTTTAAGCTGTACCTGTTCCTGAGGTGGGGATCGAAATTCTTTTGTTTTTCTAGCTGTCAGGGCAGCAGACATGTTCAGGGCCTGCATCACTTCATTGTATCGGAAGCGTTGATTCTCTTGAAGCTTGGCCACAAAATCATCCGAAAATGCTACAATGGCTTCTATTCGGTGTCGTACTTGGCAATCACACAGGTACTGGAGTAGATGACACATCTGAGAAAACAGTATCATAAGAGAAACCTAAGAAATATATTCTGTATATTATGCAAATAAGGATGGATTCCCTACAGCAGAATTTACTATCAAATAAAGAGACTGAAATCTTTAATACTGTCATTTACTACATGTGAAGTAATCCCACACCAGGAATATCTGACCTCTGCAAGAGATTTATGTGCCTCAGACATAAAATGTAAGACTTTTATTAAAGTTATAAGAGAATGCATTTACTCCTTGCTTCTAGGGAATTTCTGTTCTGTTTGGATCCATAAAAAATAAGAATTCCTTATTAATATCATTGAGAAAGTAATTCTATTTAATCAAACAACAATTGTTTGATCTATGGTGTATGAGTTTATATCATCAGGAATCTTCTTGTTTCCTGTAAGGAAATTACTTCTCTATTTAACTAACATCAAAATGCTGTATTCCTTGAAATAGAACTTACCAAATGAAGAAAAAAGAATCTGTGAAGGAATAGGAACAACCACTATCAAAGCAGTATTGTTACCTGTAATTTAACAGGTTCTGGAAGTTTCATCTGAAGGAGTCCTTCCTTTGGCACTTGCTCCCCTTTGGTTTCTTCCTCTCCTTCTTCTGACTTGAGCTCACCTGAACTCAGCTCCTTCTCTGAGAAATCAACTTCATCCTCCTGGCTCATTGCTTCTTTGAAAACCCGGGGCTCAATCAACTGCAAGATGTGTTTCAGATCCCCATTGTGGAAGATTCCCATAATTAGGAGGGTATAAAAGAGCTTGATGAGAGGGACAAACAGAAATTCTGTAGAACCTCCAACTGGATCTCTGACATGGAGGCTGCCCTCCTGAACAGCTTCGGTCAGCATCTCTATGGTTTTGGTCTTTAAGATTTCCAAAGGGAATTCAGGACTGAACTGAACGCATTCACTGCTAATGCTTACAAAACTCGGAGAGGAGAACTGCATTCTTGGCCTTAATGAAGTGCTAAGTCCTATACCAGGGAGGCCATGTTTTTTGTTTTCATCAGGAAACAAAGTAATACTCTTGGTCTCATCTGTCATTGGAACTATAAATTCATTATTCATCATTAACCTTGCAGTTGCATAGGTATTGAGATGGATGTCAATGAGTAAATCATAATATCCTGCACGTAATAATCCTGGCATATATTTATTCTCAATAGCATACAGGAGCTGAGATTCATCCACATGGCTACACATAGCATGGGCCACTCGATTGTTGCCTAAAGCACAAACTGCTGAATATAATCGGAGGGTATGGTAGTGAAATTTCAGTAATTCTTCTTGTTCTGTCAGCTCTAAAATATCAATTGTTCTGCAGGGAAAAAAAAACAACAAAACAATACAGTAAATTCTGTATCAGTGCAAAAACCTACTTAAGTGAAGGAATTCAAAATTCTCCCTAAGGATAACATTGGCACAGTATCAGTTCTAGGGATGTACTTTTTCCACATTCCAGCTTTCATGTGAGAAACATTGTCAACCTAAGAATCAAGGACTAATAACAAAGTTCAATCAGGAATTTATTCAAGTCACTCCTAAATTACAACTTCGATTACTTTCAGTGGGGAAAGATCAAAATTATTTACTTAACACAGAAATACTTCTTCATCCTACAAACATCAATTTGGATAACTGAAAATGAAGGTTTTTGTATGGGTTGAGATATTTATATAATTTATTGGGTTTAGATCTCGGGTTGCAAAATGGCAATAGGCTAAACAGTTCACTTGCAGAGGGTTCAGGGGTGGAGTTGTTTGTTTTGAATTCTTACCTAATTTTTTAGTGATTTTATTTTCAGTTTTGCACTGGCAAAATGCTGAGACATTTGGGTAACAAGGAAATCACAAAGTTAATTTTCTTGAATTGTTTAAACTGAAATTGGGAAAATTAAAGTAATGAAATAATTAAATTGTTCAGAAATTTAAAAAAATCTCTACAAAAACAGATCTTTGCCTATATTACTGATCATCTTAAATAATTTATAAACAGAGTTACTTTCATTTTCATTCAAGATCTAGACATACTATTAAAGAGTTTGGAGAGAAACTAGGAGAGGCTGGAAATATAACAGAAGGAGGCAGATTTTTAAATACCGAAAAATAAGATTAAGCTAGCTCTGATATACTTCAACACACAAACATTAACCTGTTTTCTTCGGGAATATGAAGGGCCATGAACTGCAAAGGATTCAGACACTGTATCATCCAGCCTTGACGTTCACTAATCCGAGACACATCAACCTTCAAGAAGTGGTTTGGCACTCTGCTCCAAAGCACATGAGTCAGAAATTGGACATGGAGACGTGGAGGACATTGAGAGACTGGGTTTTTGTGTTCACTTTTGAATAAGCCAGCAGATAATGGCATTACATTCTGGAAAATTCCAATAGAAGAGACAATCAGCTTCATCATCTTTACTAAACAATGAATATATTATATTTTTCAAGAAATATATTCAACATATAGTACAGTAAAGTACAGTGCAACAGGAAATTAACATTTTCACTGGTTTATAAAACCAGCTGGGAACTGTTGGCAGACTAGCAGCAAGAGAGCATTGTCCATAACAATGGTTTTTAGATAGCTACATTTGAAATAGAAACTTGAATGGAATGTGTGGTCACTTCTTGGACCAGAGATCTGAACTCCATTATTCTTTTACCTCTTCTGATGTCTCAGATATCCATGTATCCAAAGCAAGGAAGTAAATTTCATCTGTTTTCTTGAGTGTACTGTTTCAATGTACTTTACAACTATTTTAAAACCCCAACCTAATCTGCAGATACACCGGTCATGCATGTTCTGTTCATAGAGTAAGAGATTTGCCTTACTGACCTCAGTGATGTAATTTCATCATGAAGGATGAGATTCAGAAAATGCAATGAGACTTTACAATCTCCTCTGCCAATCCTAATCAGTTACAACCCTTCTCATCCAATGTACTGTACGTTAAATACATGAAGTATTTAAAACTGAGCTAAGAATAAAAATGGCAATAGTGCAAACACTTGGAATCATAAAAATGTACCCAGGATGAAGAACACATTGCAAGCAACAAATGGCCAAAACAACAACAACAGCAACAACAAAATAGTATTTGATGTATCAGTCCCCAACCTGCAAAAATCCAAGGATTATTTACCTTTATTCTTCCCAACTCAAACTGGAAAACATTGGGGCTTGTAGCTTGTGCAAATACAGCAGGAAATAACTTTGTACTCGGTTCAACCTAAATCAAAGATGCACAAACATATATAGAACCATCGAAGACAGCAAAACCCCGTTACATATTAAAAAAAGAAACTAATATCTGTATTGACAGTCAATAAGTGCAAGCCTTTGAAAGCCCCAGAAAATCCAAATAGGAGGGAAAAATCACTGTCAGAAGAGTGACAATTAGTTTTTCTTCTAATCTTATACAAAAGTTTCTAGTAAGATGCAGTCTGAGGATTCAGTTTTCACCCTTCCTGCTGGAAGACATCATCAAAAAATACTCACCTGATAGTATGTGCCTAGTTCCTTGCCATTAGCTGTGAAGGTCAGCAGGCCACTGGCAGCATCAACCAAGCAACCAATCTCCAGACCATTATTATTACGTCCTTGTCCAGGGCTCATGCTCTCTCCTGCGCACACCATATAGCAGTTGCTGCGTTTTATACTGAATGTCAAAAGACAAATTTATTTATGGATGGTGTGTAAACTTTATGTAGTGGATTAAGAACAACTTTGTATGGCTGCAACCAACAGGGCCTTGTGGCTGAAAACAGCTGATGCTGATCCCATGATAACCAATGCCAAAATCCAATTAAACCTAGACTTCATAATTGAAAAAATAAAAATTGAAGACGACAAAATACGAACACGCTCAAATCTTTTGTAAAATTCCAAGAGACAAAACTTACTTTGCAAGTTAATGTTTTAAATCATTTGATGTTAAGCATAGCACAAAGTTTCTGCTATGGATCACAAGCTGAAGTGCTGAGAGGAGCTGTTGTACTAATTTTGGCCTGCTCAAACCCAAGAAGTTCCAAAAATACTACAAGATTTTTTGCTCTACTTTGTACCAGTTCAGAATTCAGTATTTACAGGATCATGGTCTGAAACTACATAGAAAAGCTGTGCTATTTTACTTTGCTGGGCCTGTTGATTTGATTAGATAATTACTCCACTATTTTTTCACAAGCAAGAGGGAGAGCAAAAGTAAATTTACATTTTTTCTTTTTCTTTTTAATATCAATCTAATTATATTAGGAGGGGTGGATTTAGAGTTTATAAATGTTTAGTTGCTTTTACGAATATAAAATATGTATCTGTTTAAGAAAATTGTAACCAACCTCTCATGAACCTTCCCTTTTTCATCTCCCAGTGTAACTGTGACAGTACGCACTCTGTCCAAGTCAAAGCTTGTATCATACTGGTGAAAGTCAGATGTAATCCAGCCCACCCAGACATTAGCAGGTTCTTGACCAGGAAATATTCTCACTGAATAATAGTACTGTCAATATAAGAAAAATAATGCCAGTAAATGTTAGTATTTGGTTTCCAGTGTATCAGTTTGATTCAGAATTAATTTGTCGCTCTAAAATCTGAAAATATGTCATCTCTTCAAAAGTAGCATAGGCTTGTTCAAGTGCAATTCATTAGCAAAGCAACAAAAGAATATAAACACAAGTCAAAATACAGCCATCAAAACATATATGTTAAAACAAAAAATGGAAAATATTAAAGATGCAGCTTATACACTTCTAGAGTAGGCTTCTGCATTGTACGCTATTTTTGTACTGCAGCTACAATTTTTATACTGTACGTTTCTAGTATCTACTATCAGTTTCTAGTATCTTTTAGAAAGAGGAGAATACATCCAAACGAGAAATATATTTTCCTTTGAACATTGAAGAGTGGGTGCTTATGGAGCTGATCTTGTCAGAGAAAGACGCACAAAACCTGCACAAACTTTCACTGGGAATTCCATTAAATAAATGCTGAGTAAAATTATGTTTTCAAATGTCCCTGAACATTGACATATTAGTTTACTGATTTTTTTTCTATTTATTCCATTATTCTAGAACTATTTATCTCTTATGTTTGGTGTTATTAATAGTAGTTCAAAAAATTGCTTCAATTAATTTATGGCTTTCCATGTGGAAATTGTTTTAGACTGACAATCAAGTCAAAACAAAAGGAACAGAGCAGTCTCAACTTCAGTAGTACAAGACTACCACAGACATTCAAGTTAAAAATTTTGACTGAAAACTTTAGTTTCTGAAACTCTTACAAGCAAACTCATGTAATTATTAAAAAAAAAAAAAAAGAAAAAGAAAAAGCAAAGAGCAAAAATACCAATCCTAGGTTACAATACCGTGGAAGTTTGCATCAAATAATCATAGTCATCCCTATCATCTGCTAGCACATCCTCAGTAAGCCGTGCAGAGTGACTCATGCTATAATCTGGCTTTGTCCTCCTGAGCATAAATCTGTAATAAAATATGTAAAAACAAGATCTATATGAAAAGCTCAATATATCAATATTTATACATAAGGGAATTTTATATTGAAATATTATTCCTGTTATATATATTCTCGTTATTCCTGATATATATTCTGCTAGCCCTAAATACATAGTATTTATTACATTATTAATCCATAAACTAGTTAGTTTATTACCTCCATATAGATTACAACAAAATAAATTCTTCAGAAAAGAGAAAGAGACAAGCTCGTTTTTAAAAACACTTAAATTAATTCAGAGCTTAAACTATATATTCAAAAATTACTTGGAAACTAAGTTCATGTAACTTAAAAACTTATCAGGCTGTTAAAACACCTATGTTGCTTGGGAAGAATGTGGAACCTTAAATGACCTTCATGCATTTAAAAATACCATCCATATGCCATGATTTATTCTGCAATTAAAATATTTACCAAACCAAGTTTTGTAAAGAGGAGCAGAAAAGGAATTGAAAGCTGCAGTAATACTGCCTGTGTAATGGCCCAGTGTTTGGCCACAGCATCATCAAGTTAGGTGTTCTGCTCCTGATTCCATAAGAAAAATTAGGGAGAATGAACTTGTCAACTAGAGAATATTGTTATGATTATTTGGTTCACTGAGTGAGGTAAGAAGCTAGATGGTTTGAAACTGTGCCAGGGCAGGTTTAGGCTAGACATTAGGAAAAACTTCACTGAAAGGGTTGTCAGGCTCTGGAATGGGCTGCCCAGAGAGGTGGTAGAGTCCTCATCCCTGGAGGTATTTAAAAGAAGGATAGATGAGGTGCTTAGGGACATGATTTAGTGGTGGGATGGCAGGGTTAGGTTAAAGGTTGGACTCTATGATCTCAAAGGTCTTTTCCAACCAAAGTGATTCTATGATTCTAACGTACGTTTCTAGATAAAGATTATCTAACACTTTCAGCTTTTTGGAAGCCATGTGAAAAAATATTCTGTGTCTCTTCGAAGACCTCCTAGTTCTGTCAGAATGGATGTCCCTCGTTTTAGAGTGTACTTCACAAGATGATCACAGCCTTCACAATAAATCAAATGATAGGTTGAAAAATGTTTTCATTTTTCTGCTTAATTTTAATCTATATATTGCATATGATGTAATTTAATCACATGAAGGTTAACTGTCCCACCTACTATCCAAATTCAAGGCAAAATTAGGGAAAAATGTCTGCAGACCTAACTGGTATTTTCTTCTACTATTCAAGAAATGGTGGGAGGAGGGAAGGAAAAAAAAAAGCAAAAGAAAAAAAAGCAAGCTAAATGTGCTACTAACCTTTGTTTAAGACGTGAAGGCTTTTCTTGAACATAATCTTTATGGTTGTTTAACTCTGATTTCAGGGCATCTTTTTCTCTTTCTGTCCGGTCAGGAACTAGATGACCATGAGCAGTTTTCATTAGAACCTCAAAATCAGAATCAGCATCATAATCCTCCAAGTCATTCTTCGGGCCAAACAGACCAGAGCCTGGTAACCCTCCTGCAGCTGATCTGGAGAACACCTCAGCACATTCAATGGGCATGCTTAATCGAAAAAACATGACATCTGTTTTGCTGTTCTGCGAACCAAAGGACTTCTGTGTGACCTTCAGGCAGGGGCAGCTGTCTATGGTGCCATCAATTCTCATCACCTATCAGATGTAAAGATGTAGTTGTTTTGAAGCTGATGCTTTTCCCCCCCTTGTAATATTCATTTCTATTATATTTCTAGAATAAGCATCCAGGACTTCCAAAACTTGTAATGTTGTCAATGGTCAAATATATTGTAATCACGTGCTGCCATTTTAAGGGAAAATGAATACTATAAGGAGTGGAGGTTTTTGTTGTTCAATTGTTAGATAAGAGAGACACTCACAAAGGAATGACCTTTCTCATCATAACTCTTTGCAACATAAATCCTACCCTGTCCAGAACAACACAAACCAACTAATTTAAATCATACATGCACATATGCAAGAACACAAATTATTTCTTAAATACTACAGTACGATACACATCAGCTGAAAAAGAGTTCTTACTAAATCTATTTCCGAAGGATTTCCTGGTAGACTTACAAGGCATGAATTCAGTTCCATCAAGATGCACAACTGATTGGGACATAAGTGTTGACACAGTTGGCTAATAAATATTTATTAAAATCAAAACCAATTAGTTATGGAAAAATTACTTCACAAAGTGTGTGCACCAGAACACATGGTATCTGTAATGTAGAAATGCCCAATTTCTGGAAGCTGTTTACAAACATAGCTCTCACTGGACAAGGAGCTCTTAATGAGGACATCTTGTAGAATTTGTCTCTGAGAATCTCATGTTTATACATGTGACAGATTTCATGGATAAAGACATACTATCACACAAATAATTACATTATTTGTAACTCCACTGAATGTAAGAAATTTGTAACAGCTGCAAGGTGCATCCAGAATTGGGTCAACATACCACATTAAAAACATTGTCTAGAAGTGCTAAAGCAGAAACATAATTCAAACATACTCATGGAAGACATGTTTAGAAACTTTTTTAATAGGATCACAAACCTCAATATGTTCATGATTTTGTGGCACTGGTAGAAACTGAGGGAGCCTTTTACTCAGCCAAATGGTGATGTCTCTGTTTGTATTAACAGCAAAGGGTTCATACCCTTCCTGTAAGCCACAGATAGTGAAATATTTTAGAGTGCTGACATCTTTTCCAAAGTTCATTCTTCCCACTTGAGATGGGCCCAGGCTGCACACAGGTAGAAATCCTTAAAACAAGATGAAAGAACACGTGGGTTGTACATCATGAACATCAGAGAAGTGCTCTCTTCCATAACCAAATTAAAAATCATTTGGAAAAAAAAATCCAAAAACCAAATAGTAATGCAAGCAGTCATCGATAGCACATCACCTCTTGCATGTCACAAAGTACTGTATCTCAAATATAATTCTGAAAAAAAAGCTATCCAAGAGCCATGGATCTCTTCATGCAACACAGAAGAATTTACACAGAATTTACTTCACAGAAATCTGAGAGTACTTCAAGGAGTCTGACAACCAGCTCTTGGTTAATCTCTCTGCTAAGCTGGTAGAGTGTTGTCAATTTTACTCTTATAGTCTTATAGTCTTACTATTTTTGATGTTCCTCCTAAAATTCCATTAGTCGTGGTATTTTGAGAGAACCTCAAAAATTACTTTAGAACTAATATATTGCTTGTCCATACAGCTATAGTAGTGAAAAAAATTACAAATATGCACCAAATGCATCCCATAAAAAAAAAGAAAATTAATTAATTAAAAAATTTCATAACACTTTGTAACTCAGGATAATGAGAATTGACAGTATGATACTCTAGTTTCATGAAACTTACAATAGCTTGGTTTTGGGCTGGGTTTTTTGTTTTTACTTTTGAATCAGCTTCACATTTGTATGCATCTGCCCGCTTACTGGTTCACTAGCACAGGGAACACGTGACTCCTTTGCATTTTTTAAAAAACAATTTTTCTCAGGTTCAACATGACAGTCTAAAAACCTAAGAAAATATCTCATTTCTTCTGTTTCTTTTCATCCTGATTTTGAATTTCCACAGCTACAGACCACTTTGTAGATTCATTTGATCTAGCTATTAACAAAATGTTTTCTTTTGTATCAACAAGAAACATGAAGCTCTGTTCAATGATTCTGGTTCAACTGAATGTACCAAGTCCTGAAGGGTGTAAGGACAAAATAAACTAGTTCCTCACCTTTCTTTAGGCTGTCCAGATTAAAAAAAAAAAAGGCAGGATATCTGTTCATGGTATGTTCTTTAGAGACAAAAGCAAACTCCAGAGCACCATCTGCAGGAATGACTGCTCACCAGATAAAAGATGAGCCTTCAGTACTACCAATTGAAGATGATATTACAGATAAAGAAGATTGGTTATGTATGTGCATTAGGCACAATAAATTTCAGGACATACACTATTAGTCTTAAGTTCAAGTCCAGACTTTTATCTTTACAACAAGGCTCTTAAATCACAAGGCATCAACTTCTCAGATAACATGGATGATTTAGGCAACATGATTCATGTCTATTCTGCTAGTGCAAATCCAATAACAGGCAATAATAAAGAGTATTTTCCAGCATTAAATGAAACAAAATCATATTATACAAAACATAACAAGGAAAGTTATATTTGCATATATAGATATATGCTGTGGTAAAGCCCAGCAGCATTAGTAGGGAGAATTTCCATTTCTTATTGATGTAAAACATATTCAGATGTTTCCAGGGTATATGGCACGCACATTACATCTGAAAACGGCCAACACAAATGAAACTGCTTTCTTATCAGCCTCAAAAAAAATAAAATTAAGGGGTTATGATATATACCCCATTATAAGTGACACAGAGAAGATGAACAGTAAATGATTTTTCAATGTCTTTCATAACAAAAATTATGATCAAAGAAACTGGTAGCAAGGTTCAAAACAAAGGAAGGAACTTCTTTATGCAATTCCACAGTAATACTGTGGAATTCTCTGTCACATAGCATCACAGATGCTAAAAGCTCACATGGATTCAAAAAACTGTTTAGGTACCTTCATGTGGGAAAGAAAAAAAACCCAAACAAAAAACATCGGGGCTATTCAACACAAACATACCATATTTGCCTCAGAAAGCTCCTAATCCAGAAATCACTGGAGGCTGGGAAACTGTATGACTAACTGCTTGTCCTGTTCTGGTACGTATCCACAGGCATTTGCTATCCATTGCTCTTGAACACCAAATAGTGACCTAACTAGACTTTTGGTAAACATCGTTATATTTTCATAGAAAACAGAGGAACAAAAGCTTAAAAAAAAAGTGTTCAAAGACAAGGAGATGTAAACTGATCAGTTGTGTGCATGCCATATCTAATTATTTAATTACTTTTATCTTTATATATGAACAATTGTTTTATGTTTCTGCACAGGTCAAATAATTTATGAAAGGAAGTAGCAAGCTCTGTCTCGAGCACCTTGAGAATTAACACATGGCCAGTTCCTCTTTATTACAGCCTTCAAATCAAATGGGAAATAATTGTTTTACAAGACAAAAAAAGCAATAGCAGCTGATATTATCAACAGAATTCAGTAGCATACATTATAGAAAAAACTGATTAGATAATTAGATGCAGTCCAAAATCCAAGAAATTATTATCAACTCTATTTATGAAGACTGAGTTAAATAAAGGACACAAAACTAAATCAAACAGGAATATTTAAAATGTGTGAAATATTTAAAATATTTCTAACATTTACTCTTCCTAAATAGAATGCACATAAACTGTTAACTCTTCTACCTATGCGTTTTCCTGATACTTATGCAATTTCACAGATAGATTCCTTCTTAGACATGAAGCAAATATTCTACACGCACACACACTCAAAAATAAAATGTAAATGAGTATTTGCAAGATTCCCTGAAAGAAAACAAAGAAACCCAGAACAAAATTCCTACACAGGTAAAACTCTCATTGATGTTATTACTCAATCTAGTATTTTCTGTCTGTAACTGTAGCCAATATGGAATCAAGATGACAATCTCTCTCTCCAATACAAATTTCACTGATGCCAGAATGGTACCGTACATGCAGCTAACTCCTGCAAGTAATCATAATTATACAGTAACTGTTGCTCTGTATGAATGGAATATAAATACCAGTGCCAGTCCTAATCATGGAAGCACTACCTTCTGTCTTTGGTGCAATTGTGCACTGATTTGCCAATGGTATAGTTGTCAGTAAGGTGTTTCAGGGCTCTTCCATATCTGGTAAAGATACAGCATCTCATCTTATAGGGAGTGTGCTGGTAGGTGTCTCACTATGGAATACAAATTAACTTTCCGCACCCTTCTCTAAATGAGTATCCAGACATTTTAGATGTGATATTTCACAGATCCTGTGTAGCCCTTGCATGCTGGAGGCTACATAAAAAGATGATTTACCCATGACCTGGCTCTTAATCTCTCTGTGCATAACTGGGCTATGAAGCAAAACTTTTATTTTACTGTATGAAACAGGAAAACAAGTAGAAAGACTTTAACAGTACCACCAGAAAAGTAACCCTCTAGCATTGCCTGTCACATGTGGCAAAAGCATAGGACAGCAACACTTTTTATAATGTTCCTTACTTTCAAGAATACGAGATGAATCTCCTGACCCAATTTGTCCGTTGCTACAAAATCTACTATCTGCTCACAGAGACAATGAGTTGCCAAAACAAAATTTGGTTTGCACAGTGTACTTGTTCATACCTACAGTGTAAAAATTCTCTTATACAAATGCATAATAGTATGCAATTATGTTTAACAATTTTACTACTGAGATGGTATCTCACAAAGTAGTCTGCCATAATCCCAAGGAGATGCTCTTGTTGGCAGTACAACCTAAGACGTAACACATGAGCCTTATTAGTAAGCTGGCAGAGTGCCACATTCCCTTTTCACCGTTTCTAAATAAATTATAACTACAGGACTGATTTATAGTCAGATTGCATCCTTCAAAGCAGGACACTAGGTTCTGACCAGAAATTTTATCTTTTCTCTAAAGCAAAAGGTCTCTTTCTGCAGCAGTACATGTCATGCACACAATTCACTGATAGAAGTGACCTGCAGGAAGGTCTCAATGCTCTTAAGCAAGAGCCATTAACAAAGCCAAACTAAAGCCAGACTACAAAAAAAAGAAATTTCTATATAAGTCATTTAATTTGGGTATTTCATATGTGTGTTTGTATATACACACACACCTATAGATGCCCCTCCTCCCCCCAGTTGTATATGAAATACCCGTAATATTTACAAATACCGATCCAGAGTTACTAAATTTGAGATCAATCAGCACATTCCTTTGAAAACAGAACAGGAGATCTTATTTCAAAGGCAAGCTCTTTCCTACAAAACATGACACTAGAGGAACTTTATGTGAATTAAAAGGATATTGTGAAAAATCTGAGAGGCGTGACACTGACATTAAGTCTTCAACATGGTTACCAAGGCCTTCAGGCCTTGTCAAACCAGGAACTACTTTAGCAGTTTCAGACTTAGAGATCTGTTTAAGTCTGAACCTCTAGCTAGAAACAAGTACCATGAAAACTACACCACTTATTTCATCAACTTTGAAATCAAAATAGTGGTCAAACAGGCTGTTCCCAGAATTTCATGGAATTCCAGTTTCTCTCAGAATCCCTCACTCTTCGATGGGATTATACTGCCTAATAGCTGGAAAACCATTATAATTTAATGGCACCGGGATGATTTTATGCCTATACCACTAAGAGTAAGACAATTCACGCAACCCTTTCCCTCCTCATGTTGCCACAGTATCTAAATAAATCTGAAGGTAGTAAAATAACTGACATGAGTCTAGAAAATTGGTGGCAATTATCTCATTTTAAATGAAATCAAATTATCCCTAATTCCTATGGTACGGCAGAAGAAGGGAAAAATTTTTTTGTCTCCCAAAGCACTCCTGGAAGTAAAATACTCTGAAATCCAGACAAAAGCAAAGCAGTTAAAATTCAAGCAGGGAACGACTTAATTAATAGGTAAAAGATTTGTATTTCCCCTGGGAATAGGGATCAGTAAGCCAAAAGTATCATTTGCAGCTTTTACTGTTCAAAAAATTTAACTTTATCTCTCAGACACAGATGTATTATTTAACAGATATACAATATATACAACAGAATATAGGTACCTACTAGAAATGAAAAGGAAAGATTAAAGCTTTAAATATTTTTTTTGTGTTGGCATAGTCCAGAAATTTTAGGCAGTTATCAACATTAATGTAATTTCTTAACATTTTATGTACCTATTCACACACAAGTACATAATTACATTTATAAACAAAAATAATTTAATGGTATAGAATCAGTCTGGAACCTGACACAACCTCACAATCTTTGTGATCTTTTACAATCTCATAAGCTACGGTTTCATGGTAAACTGAAACCTGTTTGTAGACTCTGAAAGCTGCACCAAGAACACTACAACAGGCACAAAACTCAACCTCCTGGTTCAGAATTAAGTAAAAAATTTCGGAAGCTAAGTTTGTACCAGCTGGCTTTATCCTGGATCAGGTGTCATTTCTCATCCCAGAGATAAAACAAAACCTTAAAGCTGGCTTAAACTCCCTACCATATGTTATTACTAATTTGACAGAAATTTGGTAGTATTTCAGTACTTGATCTACATAAAATTTGATGTCCCTGCCCATGGCAGGGGGGTTGGACTAGATGATCTTCAAAGGTCCCTTCCAACACAAACCATTCTATGATTCATTCTATGATTCTATTATATCATATGGTGACCTGCCGCACTGCAGGTGAAATATTAAAGGTCACGAATATGCAACCCCAGTCACATTCCTGCAAAACAGTCAAAAGATGGCTACAATGTTCACCACAGGAAAAGGCCTTGCCTCATCCTCACACCCAGCACACCTTTCCAAAGGCTTAATACTGATGAAATAGGGAAAAGGACAAGAGGTAGTTCCCTACAGAGAGGGAGGGGAGGAAAAAAAGAAGCATAAGAAGCACACCACATTAAAGGGAAACGGAGCAAAAACTGGGCAGCAACAGCAAGTTAACAGCACAATGTATTACAGTACTTACCATCACCAGCCTCAAAGTCCTTGAATGCAAGTTCTGAACCTGAGTCATCAAGCAGAATCTCACCATTTAAGGTGAACATCATAGTGTGCTCATTCATGTCAACCATACATCCAACAACATCTCCTGCCAACCAAGAGCGGCCAAAATGCTCATTACCCTGATGCCACCGCTGTGCCTGAAAAGGATTTAAAAGAATTTCAAGGAGTAATAGTGACAATGAATGCATTCCTCTCTCCCTTAGTGCTACAACTAATAATTAGCCCCCTCAATTAAGACAGCACTAAAATTAACACTTTCACAGAACATCATTCCAAAACAATGCCTGTGAGTACTGCAAGTTGACGTTGAAAATCGAAATCCAACAATTAACTTCTTGCGATGACCCCTCACATCAGTGTTGTAAAACGTTGCTAAGAGAGATGACAGGGAAAATTGCTATTTCAACATTTTAGTAACAAGGAAAAGTATGGCTTATTTTTCTGCAGAAGCTCCCTGAAAGACTTGTAATGAAAATAATATGCTATAATTTACAATATTAAATAGCTGCTTCACAAAGTTTTTTTAAACATTTACTTTTATTTAATCTAGTAGCCTATAAATTCATTGCTTCCAAACAAATTTTATTGTTTCCTTAAGTGTAATTCTGAAAATGTTGTGTACAAAATAAATTAAACTTCCTGCCATACCAGATTTTGGAAGAAACAGAATTGTCTGTGGATGGGATGAGCACTCTGAGCTTCTTGATAGATTCCAGAGTAGCCAAGGGCATGATTAATGATTCGTATGCCTGACCTTCAAGCCAAAGACTGCAAGGGCTTTGGACGGGGTCTTAGATTGGAATTCAAATAAATTAACATCTATTAAGAACTAGTGTAACATGCATAAAACAAAGCAGTGTTAATAATAAATAGGTTCCCAACTCATATATTCCATCAGAAGTAGATTTTTATCCCCTGTATCCATCCTCAAAATCCTACAAAACAAATAAGCCTTTCTGTGTATCCTGAAGGTCAAAAGTTTTCTCCAACCAAGGAGAGAACCCATCAAAATCAAAGATAACAAAGTAGCTTTGTGGATTGAGACGTCAAGGTCAACACCAAAGGTTCAGAATGCAAACTACTATACAGCTATTCTAGTAAAAAGATGGGACTTGAACAGTTTACTTAAGCCAATCAGATATTTTCCAAACCCAACTTTTCTGTTCTCTTTTTAAAGTCTCTTCTCATGTAATCCAAAACCAGAAAAAAAATTAAAATCCAACATTATGAATAAAATACAGCCTGAGAGCTTGATCTGACCAGGAACAGCCAGGAATACTGTTCATTTCTTCTACATATTGTAGAAAGGAAATTAATTCCAATATCAGACACAAGAAACATTTTGACATGAGTCATCAGTAGCCTTAATAGCAATTAAGGTTTCGAGAGAGGTTACACTATTTATTTACATAAATAAAAAGTTTTAATGAGTCATTTAATCTATTAAGTGAAAATCAGTAACATATAAAATAGTTTGCTCTCCTGTATATTTTTACTACTAGATTTCAATCTGTCATTGTCTCATGCAGAGTTAAATTTGAGCAAAAATTACTGCTTCTAGCATACTTCATTTACTCTAAACTGCAAGGATTTCCATGAAAACCTAGGTATACTCTGTGTAACTCTTACATTTGTATAAAAAACTGTTATCAAAGTTTGCCTCAAACACTTACTGCTAATAATCTTAACCACATTTATTCCCTAATGGCACTTCTTATAAAGAGAACTACAGAGTAAAAATTTAAAGAAATTATTCATAGCTAATTACAGCTCTTCCAGTATTTTGAGTTTGTGTAAGTAAGTCACTTATATTTTCAATGCTTTATGTATACTGTACAAATACTGTGAAGCTGTGAAAAAAATAGAAATGCCAAACCCTGCTCATTAATTTTTCAGGTGACATTGATCCTCCTTATTCTACGTAGGCTCTCAAAAGAGAGAAATAAATTTCATAAAACACAAATAAAAGAAGAGAAGGCAATGAATTTGAGGCAATGATACATGGAATAAGACGCAAAATTAAAAATTTTTTAATCACTCATATTATTACAGCTAAACATATACAAACCTTAAAGCCATCAAAAACAAAAGCTTCTTCATCTGAGCCAAGTTCCTGATCTGGCAGACAACCTGGCCTGGTCCAGCCAACTCTCATGTCTCCTGCAGTAACTGCCTCAAACTCAAAGTACCACTTCCCAGCCTTCACTGCATAAGTCTTTTCTGTGCGGAAGATCCTGAATTTTTCCATTATCCCACTGCACACATCCAGTCTTGTTGCTGCAAGGTTTAAAAAATAAAGAAAAAAAAAGCCTAATGCAGGAAGTACTGTATTCAACGACTGACAAAATGAAGACATTGAAAACAAAAGGCAAAGGAATCCCTCTGAGCATAGGCACGCAAAGAGGAAAGCGCCTGCAGAACAGCCTTATCAGGAAAGCACCCTTGCCCATTATGGGGAATCAGCACATTTGGGTACCTCTCTGAAATGACTCTACACCACTAATTCATCCAGCATGGGGGGCGGGGGGGGGGGAACCAAACAAAAAACCATGACACACCAAAACTTAGAAGTCTCAGTTACAGGGCTACAATCCTCATTGGGATCACAGAAACACGGTGGGATAACTCATATGACTGAAGTATTGCATTGGATGGATACATGTTTTTTAGGAAGGACAGGCTGAGAAGGTTATGAGGAAGAGTTGCCCTTTATGTGAGAGAGCAGCTGCAATGCATGGAATGCCTTGGAATGGTTCAGGAGCCAGTTCAGAACTTACGGGTCAATGTATGCAGGCAGACCAATATGAATGCTATACTGGAGTACCCCAGGCGTACTAGGGTCTACAGGGGTATTGGAGCCACTGCTGTTTAACATCTTCATTTATGACCCAGATAATGGAACAGAGTACACCCACAGCAAGTCTGTAGATGACACAAAACTGGAAAGAGCAGATGATGCACCAGATGGTTATGCTGGCATTCAAATGGACCTCAGCAGTCTGGACAATTCCTCTGAGAGGAATCTCATGAAGTTCAATAAGGGGAAATGCAGTCCTGCACCTGAGGAGGAATAACCCCAGTGAACAGAATACACTGGGGGCTGAGCAGCTAGAAACTAGCGCAGCAGAGAAGGATCTGGAGGTCTTGGTAGACAAGTGGAACATAAGCCAGTAATGTAGCCTTGCATCAAAGAATGACAGAAGTATCCTAGACTGCATAAGGAACAGCCTTGCCAGAGGTACAGGGAGGTGATCCTTCCCCTCTACTTAGAGTCACAGAATCATTTAGGTTGGAAAAGACCTTTAAGATCATCAAGTCCAACTATTAACCTAACACTGCCAAGTCTACCACTAAACCATGTTCCTAAGCACCACATCTACCCATCTTTGAAATACCCCCAGGGATGGGGACTTAGCCGCTTCTCTGGGCTGCCTGTTCCAATGCTTGATAACCCCTTCAGTGAAGAAACACTAGCCACATCTGGAGTGCTGGATCCAGTTCTGGGCTCCCCAGTACAAGAAAGACACCAAATTACAGGAACAAGTACAGCACAGGGCCATAAAGCTGAATAAGGGGCTGGAGCATCCTTCTTATGAGGAGAGGCAGAGAGAGCTGGGACTCTTCAGCCTAGAGAAGGCTTAGGAGGGAATCTAATTTATTAGTATAAATATCAGTTGGGAGAGAATGAAGAAGAGGGAGCCAGATTCTTCTCAGTGGTGCCCAGTGAGATGGCAAGAGGCAATGGACGCAAGTTGAAAAACATGAATTTCCTTCTGAACACAAGAAAACACTTTTTACTGTGAGGGTGGTCAAATACTGGAACAAGTTGCCAGAGAAGTTGTGGAGACTCCATCCTTGGAGATAATTAAAACCCATCTGGACATGGTCCTGGACAACCGGCTTTAGCTGACCCTGCTTGACCAGATGATCTGAAAAGGTCTCTCCCAACCTCAACAATTCTGTGATTCTGTGAACTGGGGTCTCAGTTGTTTTAAACAAAACAAAACCACCAGGCATACAAACCTCAACAAGATACAGACTAAATTAATCTTCCAATCATCATAAAAGACAAACGTTTGTCTAAGACAAGATTCTTCAACTGAGACATCTCCTTTACTTAGGGACTGCAAGCAATTCACCTAATCTTCTCATTTATATTCTAAAAGTAAGATTTTTTAGGTATGTCATTGTTATAAACATTTATTACTACATTTCTTAGTTATTATAATAATAGAAGGTTGCAGTTTAGATGTTTTTGCAGAAGCAATGGAGAATGGAGGATAAGAAACATAAAGGGAAGTCTTGCATGAAGCTTTAACAGCAACAACAAAAATCCCAAAGTGATTATACCCCTGCTTCAGGAAAAAATATATTAACTTCTGTGAAGATAAAGGGCAGCAAGTCTGGAAAGAATAAAGGCCCTTAAGGATGGCATAAAAGTAGTGTTAAAGGCAACTCCTGTTCAAGGCAAGGCAAGTTACTGTTCAGGAACAAAGGAAAACCTAGTCACAGACAAGGTACTATTTAGAAAATATTATTCAGCTACTGAAATAACAGAAATAGCAAGAAGCCAAGTTTTAAATGTGTTGACTATTCTCCTTTATTCTCTCAAACCGGTGAGGAGGTAGTCAAATGACCAGATTTCATAGAGTGCCTAAAAACCTGCAACTTCTCACTTCAAAGTTAGTTTGTCAGTTGTCAAGCTGAGATGAAGAAAAAGAGCTTGTTCACATTTCTTGTCTAGTGCAATGGAGTGTAAAATAAATTAAGATTAACAGCTGTGTGAAAACTAGATGTTTCACAGACACGGAGTCATTTTGTTAAGTATCTGTAGCATGATCACACTTATCACAGCTTATAATGCTTCATTCCAAAATTCTCTTAATGGCAAGTGATTCATAACAAGCTAGTTTTAAGAGTGTTTAAGTTAAAATTCACTCTTTGTCAGGTAATTACAAGTATCTTTTCTCAAAGACCAAAATGGCTGCATGAAGAGTTTCAAAGGAAGCTAAAGTTAAACTTTGACACATTCAACTTATTCCTTCTAAACATATTCACTGATTCTCTTACTCCACAAAAGCATAATGACATAAAAAATAGTGAAAAAATGTAAGCTGGGTTGTTATTGGGCTGCTTCAGAGTAAGAGGAGAAAAGAAACTTCAAGGAAAGGGTAAAAATGTAAACGTTATTCTGTCTGCTCTGTAACAGCAGCAGGAACAAGCTTAGTTTGTGCCTCACATTCTGCTTTATAACATTTGTGGAATGTATAAGCAAAGATTTTTAAAGGGAGAAAAAGTATGCTGGTACATGTACCACTTTGAGACACGTAAATAAATCTATTTTCTCCTTTTTTCTTGACAGCTAACAAACAATAAAGTTTCAGACTTGGATCTCTACACTCTAATCCAGTTCTCCACCTTCTACATCTACCCATCCCAGTTCTTTGGTGGGTTATCCTGCTCCTTTGCCCCCACTTCCACTCTTTTCCTGCATTATAGAATCATAGAATGTTTTGGGTTGGAAGGGATCCCTAGAGGTCATCTAGTCCAAACCCCCTGCAGTGAGCAGGGACACTGCTAACTAGATCAGGTTGCTCAGAGCCCCATCCAACCTGGTCTTGAATGTTTCCAGGGATGGGGCCTCCACTACCTCTCTGGGCAACCTGTCCCAGTGTTTCACCAACCTCATTGTAAAGAATTTCTTCCTTATATCCAGTCTAAACCTACCCTCTTTTAGTTTAAAACCATTACCCCTTGTCCTGCCACAGCTGTCCCTGCTAGAAAGATTTTCCCCATCTTTCCTATAGGGCCCCTTTAAGTACTGAAAGGCCGCAATCAGGTCTCCCCGCAGCCTTCTCTTCTCCAGGCTGAACAAGCCCAACTCTCTCAGTCTGTCCTCATAGGAGAGGTGCTCCAGCCCTCGGATCATTTTTGTAGCCCTCCTCTGGACCCGCTCCAACACTTCCATGTCCTTGTGCTGAGGGCACACCATCTATTCCAGATCAATCTGTTAAAACAGAAATGTACTTTTGTTTCCACAAACCACCAACCTTAGACTCACCTACTCTAGTTTTCTTCTTTCCCTCACTGCACTGAACATACTGTCTTGAAAAATGCCTTTATTGATTCATCTACAGCTATGTAGCATCCACCTGCTACCTATCAAAAACGTTCTCATGAATATTACTTGACTACTACTACTCATGAGCTTACTTGGTGCCTTGGAGATGGCCATACCTAACATCCTTCTAAACACTTTTAATCCTATCTTCTTTCTGCCTTCCTTAATATTTTGTATCAGTGAGTTTTCTCTCCCTAAACTGCTTTTCACTACTCTACACATTTTCTTTAAGTAGTATCTTCTGCTAATATCTTCAAGTAAAACCTTGTATGGTGAGTACATACAAACCTCCCTCACTGTTCCTTACTTATTACATAGTCCTACAGTCTGTTTCTGAAACTTCTTTCCAAGACCTTACTATCAATTCAAACATAAGGTAGCTTGAAATGACAAAAATAGCATTTTAAAAAGATTAAAACAATTTTACAAAGCACAAGAAGCAATGCTGAATCAAGCCCTTGATCTTTCTTCCTTCAGTTTTCTCAACTGTTCTATTCTCTGATATTTTATAGAGTTTTATTTCCATTAATCAAATCACATAACCCAGGGATCATGCTGACTCTTTTTCTAGAGTATGCCTAAGGTATTCTGGATCTTCTTCCACATCTGCAAGGCCCATGCAGCCTTTGAAAATTCGGTATTCCTGTCTGACCACTGTAATTCTTCCTCTTCCTGAATTTTATATAAGCTCAAATATGTCTGCACCTACTTGTCTGTTTGATAAACCATGTTAAGAACCTCTCCCTTTCTCTTCTGTTTTCTCAGCCAAATCAAGGTTCACATTTCCAATATTATCTTGAATAGCCTATAAAATCACATCCCTCAGAACTTACTACCACTTCCCATGCCACCAAATGCCTGACTTTGGTTAGTTCAGGCTCATTAAGTTTCCTGTAAACAACTCTGAACTCTCTGCCAAATAATTCTTTATCAGTAAAATTTTATCTTTGATGGTCTACGCAATTAATGCCTTAAAAAACACTTCTGAAGACCCTCAGTACCTCACCTATACAGGAGATGGACTACCACAAAGCATGGGAACCGAGAATTTGTTGTCTTTTTACATTCTAAGTAACCTAATGCTTTCTAGATTCTAAGTAAACCCAAAAATACAGCTGCTGTGGGAAACCAGTAAGTAGTAGTAGTAGTAGTAGTAATAATAATACTAAAGCATAAAAAAATCGATGCTATAGAGCTTTGTAAATCAATGTTTAAAATAAAATTAATGAACAGATGCAGAACACCACTAGAGGGCTCTAAATCCTTTAATAACAGTATGGATTTGGGCTGATGAAAGGGGATCCCTGTGACACGTTTTATGAATCTCAAAAACTGGAGAGGCTCATGAACTGTAAAAATCTAAGTCCCCAAAATGAGTATAAAAATCTTTCACTGAATGCAATTCCAGTATTGTTAAATAAAGAGCAGTCTGTGGGACATGGTTCTGCAGTTCCTTTCCTCTGGGAATTTTGCAACAGGATGGATGACACCTTTCAGATGCAAGGATTGCAACTGTGTTCTTTACATTTCACTAGTAACTCCATACATAGAACTATCTCAAGGATCTCAGCACTGTACGGAAAAAAAAAAATTTCCAGCAGTTCATTGCCAAAGAAAGGCAGGGTCACATAGTTCTCAGAGTTGAAATGAGGAAAGGGGATGAATATTGTTCAGTGGGATTTGAAGGAAACTGTGGAAAATGAGAGTGGTCTCTCCCCCTCCCCCCCTACACCACTGGACAGCCCCTTTATCTACTCCAGGGGCAAAAGCCAACCCACTTTCTCAGAACCAAGCAGAAGCCATGCTTGCTCTCTCTATGCAGCATCTCCTTCCCACAGTGGGAGGGAAAGAAATTCCAAGATTATACAACAGCCTTAAACTCTCCAGACTAGGCATAGGTAGATTTAACAGTGAGACCAACACAATCTACTTCACTAGGAAACAGATTGTTTTGCCCATTCAGCAATCCAGCCTTGTTACACAATGATGGTAAAACTGACAACTCGTATTTAGAAGCATAATTTAATAGCAGTGGTACGGTACCAAGAATATCCCTCTCTTGTGTTCTGTTTTACAACTTGATCTCAGCATAACAGAAAGGTGTTGTTTTAAAAGCCAATATCTACAAGAGAATTTACTTTACATTATGTCTCCTGATTTCTTTTACTTTCTTTAACTTTCTTTTACTTTCTTATCAGCCTCACCTCTGTGCCTGGGAAGATCATGGAACAGATCCTCCTAGAAGCTATGCTAAGGCACATGGAGGCCAGGGACATAATTCGAGATAGCCAGCATGGCTTCACCAAGGGCAAGTCCTGCCTGACAAACCTAGTGGCTTTCTATGATGGTGTGACAACAACAGTGGACAAGGCAAAACCAACAGACGTCATCTATCTGGACTTCTGCAAAGCCCTTGACACGGTCCCCCACAACATCCTTCTCTGTAAATTGGAGAGCTACGGATTTAATGGGTGGACTGTTCGGTGGATAAGGAATTGGTTGGATGGCCACATCCAGAGGGTAGTGGTCAATGGCTCGATGTCCGGATGGAGACCGGTGATGAGTGGTATCCCTCAGGGGTACGTACTGGGACCAGTGCTGTTTAATACATTCATCAATGACTTAGAGAGCGAGATCAAGTGTACCCTCAGCAAGTTTGCAGACGACACCAAGCTGAGTGGTGTGGTTGATATGCCAGAAGGACGGGATGTCATCCAGAGAGACCTGGACAAGCTGGAGAGGTGGGCCTGTGTGAACCTCATGAGGTTCAACAAGGCCAAGTGCAAAGTCCTGCACCTGGGTCCGGGTAACCCCCAGTATCAATACAGACTGGGGGAAGAAAGGATTG
>NW_009260356.1:46517-67026 GCF_000687185.1 Egretta garzetta | reverse complement strand
GGCAGGACAAGGGGTAATGGTTTTAAACTAAAAGAGGGTAGGTTTAGACTGGATATAAGGAAGAAATTCTTTACAATGAGGGTGGTGAAACACTGGGACAGGTTGCCCAGAGAGGTAGTGGAGGCCCCATCCCTGGAAACATTCAAGACCAGGTTGGACGGGGCTCTGAGCAACCTGATCTAGTTAGCAGTGCCCCTGCTCACTGCAGGGGGATTGGACTAGATGACCTCTAGAGGTCCCTTCCAACCCAAAACATTCTATGATTCTATGATTAACATTTTATATTCTGCAGTTACTGAGGTAAAGGTTGTGTACTGTTTCTTTAAAACTTGTTTATTAAAAGTTTATATAGTTTTCCATGTTTTTTCTGTGTGTTAAAAATGTAGGAATATAAAATTCACATCTATTGCATTTACATACCATCTTTTTCTCAGCAATTTTGCTATTCTATCATGAAATAATAAATATAGTACTAATTAAGAAGTGGGGAACTTCAAGTATTTATGCACATATTGAAAATGTAACCATGCATTTTTTTCCCTGGCATATGGCCATATATATTTAGCAAGATGATAAACATCTTTTCTTGATTTTCTCTATTTTAGGATTGTGTCTTGTAGTACTCACAATCCTGATTTAAATTGCTTAAGCTTTTAATTTTGACTCATCTGAACTCATCAAATCTACAAAATGTATAGTGAAAGGTAGTGCGTGAAATACACAGAAATTTTATCACTGATTTAAAATGTAAGAATGTTTCATTCTTTAATTCTTCATTTGAGGCCACAGGACAAGAAAAGGAAAGAATAAGAAATGTAAGACCGAAAAGGAAATAGAAAAAACAGAAGATGGGGAAAAGCACCTATTAGATTTGAAGACACCATACCTGTTAAGATTATTTTATTGGACCAGCAAATCCTGTACTGGAGTGAAATACTATTTTTTTTTTTTGAGAGAGAGAAGAACAAAATTACAAAATTAATTACCATGATCTTGATCAGGAGCTTCCAGGTTGTAACCATAGCCGAGCAGGGTGCGGACTGCTTCTCGAAGACTGTCTTTGTTTGACTTCTTTGTCCGATCATCCAATAGAGTATAAGGTACAAGGCGAGGATTTCGGCGATTTTTCACATCCTGCACAAGTATGAAAATCAGTTCAATGTCAGAAACTGTGTTTTGTCTTAAAGACAAGATTGTGCTATAGCAGCAGTATAAAAATTTACTATTTATACCAACTGAAATCATGGAGCTGCAAATACAGCAAGGATTCAAAGAAGTTGCAACAGTCTAGAAACTAGTAACAACACTGAATTTACTAAAAAAGCAATTAATACACAAATCAATGAAACTGCGTGGCTTATACCTGCTTTCTTTTTCCATCAAATTTATTTAACAGGTCAACAAGAATAAATGCAAAGAGTTTGACTGAAAACCTGGTACAAAACTAAAGCTCAGAGACATTACTGTACCACAAATACTTAGGGGTTTTTTTTAATTACAGTGCTATAAAAATATATTAAAACCACAAAGAATAAACAAGATATAAACAAAAGAAGAACAAGATAAAACAATACTAATAAAATATTAATGAATATGTACAATACTAATTAATAAATAATAAAATAGATAACAAGCCTGTGCCTTACTATGTTAAATCCTTAAAACATTTATTTTTCCAGAAGAAAGGGTCTTCTAAGAATATGATTAATGTGCTTAATGTGCAGAATTTTTGTAATAAGTAGTTCAATGTAACCTCTTCTCCAGCTGTATTGGTAAGGTTTAATCTTTGTATTTCAGGCTTATTAACACAATATTGGTTAGGTTTTCCTCTCGTGCAAAATTATCTTATTTGAAAGCATTGTTTAACCAGATTATTTATATGACTAAGACAATTTTTAATGACTGATAGCACTGTTTTCTTGACCACATTTCCTTCTCACATCCTGTCAGCATTTGTTGGCAGTGAGAGAAACCGTACAAAGAACTCTCCGTGTTCTTCCTAATATCTTATTTAAAGAAATAAATAAAGACTGGAAATATAAAAAATTACTTGGTGTTTGTTCTCTTGGGTACAAATACTGAAGATATTGATAGGCTTTTATGATTGGTCAGACTTATTAAGAAGTGCAAAAATAGTGATTAGTATTTTAGAAAACAGTGCCTCCAGTGAAAGTAGCTTACCTCTTTTATAGCATTACAGTTCTACTTCTAAGAATGTATGTGGTTTTCATTCTACCGTTGCAGGCAGAAAAGAAATGGCACATCCATTCTGACTTCTTGCAGGTGTATTTTGTCACCCTTTAAATGCTTAGACACAAGGCTATCTGCCTTTTGCCTTATCATGGTGAGTAAATATTCAAGTGCAGTTATTAACCAGTGCTTGATGAAATCTGGTCCTGCCAGTGATCATTCTAGGAGAAGAAATATTACCAGACAAGCATTGCCTATGTGCTAAAAGGGCTAACAGAAAGATAAAGATAATGCATTGGCTGGGGACACAGATTACTACACCATATCAGCTATGGTTATATTCAGTGGGAAGGATAGTGACAGGGCCAACGCAAAGACCATGTGAGGGGACTACCTTCCTTATTTTTTCCAAACGCTTAAGTTGACATCTCCTTTTTTTGAGTATTTAATTTTGTAGATGTGGAATAGGACTGGTTCCAGAACAGAATGGACCAAACAAATGTTGAATTAAATGTTATAAGGAATTATTATTTGATATAAGAATATTCACATTAACATCAGAGATGAAACATCATGGGTTTAATTATTTGTCTTGGAAAAGACATAGGAAGAGAAATATCTTCCTCTGAAACACTGTATGTCCAAAAGATTTCATGAAGTACTGTCTTTAAAATCAGAAGTTTGGAATAACAATTATGTAACTTCTTATCCACAGTATACAGTTAGACTAATGCACTGGTAATTGCCATAGCAACCATTAACACACATTAACATACTGACAATTAGCTGATAACAATGTATGATAATGAAATATTGCATAAGTGTTTTTAAAAATGTCTAAAGCACAAAATCAGAGTGAGTAAAAAAAAAAGCATAACGAAACATAAGTATTAAACAAACTCCATTTTACAGATCTTTTTCCTTGGGTCTAATTTTATTTAATATTGTGACCTCTTTCACCCATTCAAGACTTTGGCTACTTCTTTAAATATGAATATGAGATGGGATTTTTCTCTTAATGATTTCTCTTTTTATTCTTTCCTGTGATATGTCTATCTAAATTTTGAATGTTTTACTGCTGAATTAAGAACTGTTATTGTTACACTCATCATAAGTTTTTGTACTAATGATCTTCTGCACCTCTGTGGTTTAAGTGTAACTAATCAAGAGAATGATCCTATACAGTGATTGAGTTTTGCACAATCACAATCAAGTCAACAAGAAAACTGATTAGCTAAGAGTGGTAATTTTTACTGAGTACATTTGCAATTCGTACATAGATTTAATTCTTCCTATTCACTACAGAAAACTTACTGGTTTATATTATTATATTAAAAGAAGGAAAATTCAGCCTAAGTTTTTCATTTTTTTGCCAGAATTTTCCAGGTTTGACAGTCTAATGCTTCATCAGAAGACTTTGTTTTGTATAGAGTTTGTCTGGCAACTACTTGTTCACAGGGTCATCTGAAAGAAAAAGAGAAGCAGATCTCCTCCAGAAGACAAAAAACCCCAAACTTAAGCTTTTTGACAAAATTCTGTTTCAAACAGTTTGAGCTAGGTAGCACACATGAATTTTATGCAATTCTTTGGTTTTGAATTCAAAACCTATCATATCACAGGAAAAAAAAAGCCTATATATTTTATTACACAGCTTTGTCTTCCTTTAATGTAACAAAAACATTGCATTAGTCATTTAGAATTTAATTTGGAGTTGCTTAAGTAAAAGAAAGCATTGTAACCATAAAAAGTTGGAATGCTTGGCAGAATGTGCCCTGACTATTAAAAGGAAGGAACTTATAATAAATAATTTTAAACCTGAGTGATGTAACACTGACCATAAAAAGTCAGTATTACTTAATGCAGTGTATACTACAGATTTTACTGTACACAGCAAATGATAGACAAATAATTATTTGAATCAGCACACATAGCTATTTGTAGAGTATAAATAGATTTGAAATAGGTGCAGTTGTTCAACAATGGCACTAACTGAATAGAAGAAATAGAAAAGAAGTACAGAAAAAGTACCTAAACACACACACCAACAAACATCAACAAGCCTTTTAAAACTTCCATTACAGGTAACAAACACTGCTGCAAAATAATTCACAGAGGAAACACGCTGGGAGCTGAGAGGTGCACAACTGCACTCATTCATTCATTCAGTGGGTATGTGATGTGTAGATTACTGGACTAGTGCATCAGATCTAACAACTTGCCTAGGTAGATGTCATTTAAGAGTAAGAATGAAACAAGAGGAGTGTCCATACTGTCTATAGAAGCATAGAAAACCACAGTCAAATCCTATAAGCAACTCCAAAAGAACTACCTATTAAGAGATACAGTGTGTGTGTAATAAGGTTGTACTCTTCAGAAGTAATTCAGTAACAAAAAAATAAAGCCTCCTATAAACCTCTAAAAGACATCTGAAATTATAAAGAATAATATAGTTTTCAGAGCTGTAAATGTGGTACCGCAAACCTGTGCACTCCTGGGCCTTCCCAAAGCTCTGAGAAGTTCAGAGGCAGCACAGATCACTAGACTAAAAGGAACAAAAAGACACTAGAAACATACATAAATAGGTGCCTATCAAAAAGACAGACAGGAAAAGACTGAAAAATGAAAACACAGAGTAGGAAGAGTGCAGGAAAAATGTGAAAATAATTTAATGGAATCATAAGTTTTGTGATTTTGTGTTAGAGCTAGACACATAGTCTTAGAGTTAGCTACATATTCTGTGTGGTACTGAAATGATTTTGTTCTCATAACCAAGGCTGTTAAATGACAAGCACAAAACAAATGTATTTAAGCACATCTTCGGTGAGACAGATGTGCTGTTGTTTTCCTAGCTTAATTTGCACCACTAGAAAACACACATTCCACAGCTGTGAATTGATTCTGCTTGCTGCCATATCTGTGGATCTTGCACTTTCACAAAGAGTTCTGAGCAATTGCCACAAGAAAAGCTACAAGTGAGCTTGCCAGAAATGCTGTCAGAAACCCAGCTCAGTGAGCCCCTGTGTGAGTGTGCAGCATATACACTGTGAACAAGATCATTTACCTAAACCATACACTTCATATCTTGTTATCCAAGGTCTAGCTTTTCTGCATTTATTATGGCAGCTCATGTTTAACCATAAACCATCAAAAAAAATTATTTTTTAGGGGAAAAAGGAAAAATGTCATTCTAAATTGGTATTTACTAAGTAAGTCATTTCAAGATTCCAAGGTCGTCAGAACCGGAAAGCACAATAAGTCCTCATGAAGCCATATTCTTGGCTATGTTAACAAATACTCTAAATACATCCACCCAAAGCAGAAGTTGTGTTCCTAACCTGGCATACTAGCAGGTGAGTTCTGTCCTTAGAAGTACGTGTACAGCTTCTACCATCTTCACAGAGGACCATACCCCTATGGAATGCCCGGCAGAATGTGTCCGGACTATAAATGGAAGGAACTAATATATCAGTACAAATGATAGAAAATGTTTATGTGGACAAGATACCTTTTTATATATATTTAATGGCAAAATAATTAACAAGGTGCTTTTCCCCGCACATCCATCCAGTCTGAATTTCCAGAACAGTGTCCCTCTTGCATTGCAGCACTAGGCAGTCTGAGAAGACCAACTCCTGATCAAATAGTGATTTCATATGCTTTCTACAAAAATCTTAAAAAAGTAAGATCCTGACTTAAAAAGACTGAGCTGTCTTGCATTTTGGGCCAAAGAGAAATCAGACTTGCAAATTGCTTCACAGTCCTGACTAATTATCCTAGAACAGGACGTGCAAAGCATCTTCACACAGTGGGAAAAACTTTTTATAACCAATTGTTAAAGCTGTGGAGTTTAAAAATATTTTTTCTCAATATAAACGAGGATTCTGATTGTCAGGTTTTTCAGCCTGTTATGAAAAATTCCTTAAAAATACCCCAAAACCTCAGGTAATTATTGTAGGACATAATGGCAAAATCTGTACTTGTAAAAAAAAAAAAAAAAAAGCGCTCTCTCATAGTACAAATGTGATTACACAAAATTGACTTACACCAAGGCTATATTGCTCCTTTGCCTGGATCTATCTCCCTTATCTGTCTTTGATCATTTACCATTTCTCCAGTTCAGAAACAAACCTGCAGGCAAACATGTTCTCCCTTAAAGGGACACTGTCAAGTATTTTCATTCTGATTTTGTGCTTGCTTTTCCACTTACCCTTGTTATTTAATACTTTAAGCAAAAAAAAAAAAAAAAGCATATTTCCTACCTGTTTTGTTCCTTCTGCTCCTTTCATGGAGCAAAAAGCTACTGTGAGTCTGTCCTACTTAAAAATTACGTACTTGTTTGTGATCAGTGTCATCACAGCTGTCAGCACAGTTCTGGGAACAGGATTTATTAGTTAACTTGTGCTCCTTCTGCTGGCTGACTGGTTGGCTCTACAGCAGCAGAACAAAAATACTGTGTATAGTCATGCACGAAGAGCAGCTATCTCTTGTTAAGAAAAATTCTGACAAGCAGTGGTGGATTTAGAAGAAGAAAAAATCTGGAACTTGGAATGCGTTTTCCCCACCAGACTACAACAGAAAAGAAATGGTTTATAGATGAACTACTTGACAATATCCCTTTAATTTCTCATATTATATAATCCCAAAGTGATGAAGTACTCATGATGGCACAGACCTACTAGATCATCTAATCCATCCTATAGCCACAGCACGATTGCTGTTCATAACATATACTTCACAGTGATTAGTTCACCTACTTTCAAACATCTGCAAACTTCTTTCTCTTAGGAAACTATTTCATAGCTCTGCAAGATCTGTTTATAGTATTACACAGCATAACGTCATGCCACTTTATTACAGTACTGTAACATGTCACAGTAATATGATGGGATGACAAAACATAGCCCATGAAACAAACCCATTGTTGGAGTCAAGCAGAAGCACACAGCAGCATGGACAACAGCTAGCAGCTTGCCATGTGGTGTGTATGTCAGCTAAATGAGAAGCGTCTTTGCACTGCACCCAGAAAGGAGCACCTTGCTGTTCTGCTCTCTGCTTTTGAATTTTAATGAAAGGTACTTGTTATTTCCACATTGTAAGCACTCTTGGAACTCAGTTGTCTGTCTTATCTCCAGAAGAAAATAAACTTAATTATTTGAAAATACAAAAAATATTTAAATTAAGAGGAAATCGACATCAGCACTCCAAGCATTGTAGCTTCAACAGGATATGGTCTTGGTGGGAAAGTTTTCAAGGATGCCATATACCTGATAACCATACATAAGAGTACTGTAATTTTTCTGCCAAGAATAAGATAGTAAAGTATACTGCTGACCTTGTTGATCTGTTTCCTGAAGGTTATGAATATTCCTGAGCTCTTGATGATCTTTAACAACCATCCTCTGTTGAAAGCCTAACTATGACACTGTTCACTACACCATTGCGTTACATTCTCAACAACAGTGCCCCACTCAGCACACAAAAGTCTTGAGTCAGTGTGAATGAATCAGACCCAACCAAGTATTTTGACATTTAAAGCAGAAGCACCCAAGACTGCAAACCCCCAGTTAAGTGACTTTCCAATTCCAAATGCGATCAGCTTCATAGGCATAGGCACTTAAGCTTTTTACTTCTAAATTCTCCAGGCTCTTCTTTGCATGCCCATAATTGTCTCTGTCTTGGTAAGGAAGAACAGTTCAATCCTGATCATATATCTAAGTCCAATCAAGATTTAGAGCAGAAGCATTTATCTAAGTCTCTTTCAGAGCACAACCTGGTAGTCAAAATCAGAGCCTGATTCACACTGACTGCTTAAAACATTTCTGAAAACCTAACTAGGGGGTACCATTTTATTTTAAAACTCAGCAGGTCTAGAGTGATAGCAATAACCTCTTTATGTAACAACTTGTCCTTGGCCATCAAAATGGATTTAGATACCCAATTCCTATTTGTCCAGTTAGATATCTTTGAGGACATAGGTGTCAATTTTTAAAACAGTCATGGGAAATGGCTAATGCACAGTTTGGTAATTACAAGACTTAGGGGTTCAAAACTTATCTTCCACTAGTTGTCTCACTCCAGACTATAAATCGTAATAAGTAAGCGCAGATTTAATTTGCATGTTGAGCTTTATCAGCCAGCAAGCAGGGCATTTATTACAAAGGGAGGCATTTAGGGGAGACAGAGTTCCAAGGCTGGTCCCTCAGGACAGCAGATAAAAAGCCTCAAAAATGTCTCTTCACAGGGCCACAATGTTTTAGACTCAACAGTAAGGTCAGTCTCTCTCCCCAGGCACAGCGCTGAGAACATAAGGCAGCCTTCATGATTCTTCTGACATTAAGTTGAGTGTTTAATTTTAGGTTACAACCCGTGCTAGATTTGTCTAATCAATGTTTTTTATTTTACTTTTTAACAAAGTGGTGGCCTGGGGCAACTCCACTGCCCATTGGGAACCATAATAAAAATAATGATTTATTACTATCACATCACACCTCTTCAAAAGCAGAACCTTCTATATCAACAGGCACATCAAAACATACATGAAGACAATGCATAAGCACATTGTATAGCTGTTAGGGAGAAACTTTTTTTATTGCCACCCATTCCCACTACATCTTTTGCTTATTCCCAAACCCAGTAACACTGAAACAGTCTTTGTCAGCATCAGTTAACTGCCTTTCTTACTTAATACCTCACTAATTCAGAAAATACATTCACTCCAATAAATATGGCAAAATTATTTGTGGTTTTTTTTTTCCAAAGATATACAGATACACAAGGCAGGTTGCATTGTCTTCAAGATCTAAGAAACTTCAGTTACTACATATGAGTTGTGGGTTTAAATTTTCCCAATGCTTAGATAGAAACATAATTAGCTGAGATGCCGTTGATTCCAGAGACTTCTTAACTTCATCTTAACCAATAAATTCTGTTGCAAAACTAAATTTAATTTGGGGATATGTTAGGGTTCTGTCAAAGCTGCAACTATTTTCCAACTTATATTCATTTCAAATCTCCTGATTGGAAAGTCCCTGTATTGAAACTATTTAGCTTCTGGGAGAATAAAAAATATGGGAGGCATGGTGTAAATTATTGAGTGCATTCTTTAATATATAAGAAATATTTATTCTGAGCATCTAAAAACATACAGACTCTCATTCTAGAAATGAATTTGTGCACTGCCTCCATAAACACAGGATTGAAATAGTGAGTTCAGAATTAATTAATCTGCTCCCCCTACCTGACAACAGAGAATCATCACTTCCAATACCCAAATGTTAACACTACTTCAAAGGGCCACCTTCCCTTACTCAAAGATGCAGTATTAGGGGAAAATTTAAACCTGTTGTAAGCAGGGGAGTTGCACCAACACCAAATTATCTTCAGCATCTATTTAGTAGGGGATATTACATACATTCCAGTCTTCAAACATAGGAATTGGCTCATTGTCTGTCTAGACCCAAATACAGAACATCGATTTCCTAAATAGTTTACAGTTTACAAAGTGCCAAAATGAGAGCTTTGTAGTAAGATGCTATGTGGCACATATTTTGTCACTTAAATGTACTTTGTCAGTATGTGATGAGGTGAATTTAAGTGCCTAACTTAATACATATATAACCAGATATATCCAGATTTTTTTTTTTTTTAATACAAAAGCTTTGCAAATAGAATGAGTTTTGGTCTTGTAGAAAAACAAAATTTGAAATGTGCTGAACTGAAATGTATAACTTGAATTTTAGTCAAAAACAAAAACACTGTTTCAAGGCAGGAAAGATTTTTTGTGTACCTACAAAACAGCTGTTACTCATTTTTGCAAAAATAATGATCTTTTATGCACAGTGCAAAACCATGAAAACTTTTTTTTTCCCACAAGGGGTGAATGTTCCTAAAATTTCACTGTGATATGCTACCACACATTTATTAACAGTGAAGACACCTTTCTCTATAAAAAAAAAAAAATCACACATAATCACAAAAATAATAGAAAATTAATCCTAAAAGAAAATTCATATAGTAGCTGTCTTGAAAAATAATAAATAAGGCTCATTGTATACCAAATTAATTTTTTTTTCAAAGAAAAAAGAGACCCTGAGTTTTGCTTTTAACAATCCACCATGCTTAATTTTTACTCCCTTCCTTTATAACACACTGTGATACCTACCAGGAAGCATTCCTATTCACTGGAACAAACCCACTAAAGTAGGACTGGAACTTGGAGACTGACTTAACTATTCTCAATTAAACATGGCCTCTGCCAGAAATACAACAGTTTAGCAAAGTGATTACTAGAAGTCTACATTCTGATTTTCCTGGATAAACAAAATTATTCAATTCCTAGGACTGCAAACATTTAAATGATTCCCCTACTGAAAGTCAATGTTTACATTTCCTAAAATACTAGAGCATATAAGCTTCCTGAATGCAATTTTCTCACCCTGAGATCTAGATAGCATACAAGAACATACCATCATTTTTTTAATATTGCTTGTAAAAGAAGTCTCATATTTCTAGAATATTTAGCAGCATTCCTTTGATTATGTATTTTTGCTTTCTTTGACTGACAGACTCACATTCATTAGCTGCTTCTTCCTGCTTTTGTATCCCCATTATTCTGATTTATCTGTGAAATACCTCATTAGGTAAGTGCTTTTTCAAGTGACTAAAGTTAGCACTTACCTGCTGGATACCGTATGTCCAGCCTTGCCTTATACGGTCCCTTGCCCACACATTGTGAGCATTCTCTGCTAGTTTGTCCACCATAGCTTCTTGAGAGGGGGTCAGTTTGATAAAACTCAGATCCATGGGAGCTGGCTTATATCCACTCAATAACTGGTAGCTGTCAAAAAACACAGAATCTACAGTTACTTTTCAGTAAGAAAAAAATAATAGAAACTGCAAAGGAAAGAAGTGACATGTATGCAATACATCTATATAAATAATCTATCTTTGAACATCAATAATAATAATAATGCACTGACATTTGATTTTGTTTCAAGCATCTTGGTGGGATGAAGTAGCTGGTAATGAAAGCTACACAAATGGTCTGAACAAAAAATGTTTAAGTATTTTAGTACTTTCACATATTTAAAGTAGGCATATGGGGCCACCAAGAGGAAATCCGAACGGTGTGCTTGCACCACAGCCCAGCAAGCCACAGGCACCCAGGAGAGAGTAGTTGGTTGAGGGGAGGTGAAGGCCAATGGCATCCTGGGGTGCATTAAGAGTAGAGTGGCCAGCAGGTCGAGGGAAGTTATCCTTCCCTTCTACTCTGCCCTGTTGAGACTGCACTGTGTCCAGTTCTGGGCTCGCTGGTTCAAGAAAGATGAGGAACTCCTAGAGAGAGTCCAGAGGAGGGCAACAAAGGTGATTAGGGGACTGGAGCATCTCTCCTATGAGGAAAGTCTCAGAGAGTTGGGCTTGTTCAGCCTGAAGAAGAGAAGACTGAGAGGGGACCTCATCAACGCATACAAATATCTCAAGGGTGGATATCAAAAGGATGAAGCCAGACTCTTCTCAGTGGTGCCCAGTGACAGGACAAGGGGCAATGGGCACAAAGCATAAGAGGTTTCAGTTGAATATGAGGAAGAACTTCTTTACTTTGAGGGTGACAGAGCACTGGAACAGGCTGCCGAGGGGGGTTGTGGAATCTCCTTCTTTGGAGATACTCAAAATCTGCCTGGACAATGTCCTGTGCAACCTGCTCTAGGTGAACCTGCTTTACCAGGGGGGTTGGAATGGATGATCTCCTGAGGGCCCTTCCAACCCTTGCTGTTCTGTGATTCTGTGTCATTCTGTTACTCCCCTCCAGCCAGGGCTGGGCTGCTCAGGAGAAATGTTGGGATCGGGGGAGGTGGTGGCTACCTACAGCACAAGGGCTACAAAAAGAGGCTGCACGAGCAGGGCTGACCAAGTCTGTCAAACAGGAGGATAGGGCAACATCCCACAGCAGCCAACTGCTACTTGATTGGGGGTGGCAAGAAAGCTACTACTTGGTGGTGGCAGGCCACGTGTAATGTTATAGTGCTGGTCAGCAGCCACAAGTTGCTGTTTGGGAGGTTTGGGTTGGACATTAGGATAATGTATCAGAAACAGTGTGGCCAGCAGCACTGTGAGGCTGCACCTCAAATACTATGCTCACTTTTGGGCCCCTCTCTACAAGAAATACATTGAGGTGCTGGAGCATGTCCAGAAAAGGGCAACAAAGCTGGTGAGGGGTCTGGAGCACAAGGCTTATGAGTAGCAGCTGAGGTAACTGGGGTTGTTTAGCCTGGAGAAAAGGAGGCTAAGGGGAGACCTTATTGCCCTCTACAACTACCTGACAGGAGGGTGTAGAGAGGTGGGGGTTGGTCTCTTCTCTGAAGTAACAAGTGATAGGACAATGGCCCAAGTTACACCAGGGGAAGTTTAGATTGGATATTAGGAAAAATTTCTTCACTGAAAAGGTTGTCAAGCATTGGAACAGGCTGCCCAGGGAAAAGGTTGAGTCCCCATCCCTGGAGGTATTTAAAAGATGGGTAGATGTGGTGCTTAGGGACATGGTTTAGTGGTGGAATGGCAGTGTTAGGTAAACAGTTGGACTCAATGATCTTAAAGGTCTTTTCCAACCTAGATGATTCTATGATATAGGGATGTGAGAGACAGCAGGTCAAATATGAAGTCTGTCTAAAAGTTTGTCTGTATAATACCTCATACCTTAATTATCCTTCAATTCACAGGAGCAAATTTTTAAAATTTAAGCATGACTTCAGAACAGAGAGACAGCTTCCTCACTATTTTTAACACTCATAAGAACAAGGTGTTGTTTACTTTTATGAAGTTGTTGCCATTGAATTAATTATAGTCATCTGCCACTTTACTTATGACCAAACCTTCTTCAGTAAAGGACATTGTGCATATGGTAATGGATGCAACACATCAGGACTTAGTAAATTTACAATGCAAACCTACAACACCATGCGGCATCACCATGGTGGTGGACATTGCATCCCTTACCTCAGCTGATGAGGGAACATGTAGGGGAAGGGGCTCAGGAAAAGCAAAGGAGAGGGCAGACGGACAGGGGCTGTACTGGGTGTCTGTGCCCAGGTGCTGGGGGGGAAGGCTGCACGCCAGTCTCTGTGAGGAGAGGCTGGGGGTGCCCCATGCTGGGCACAGACAGCTCCAAAATGGACCTTCTACAGGACAGAGCCGAGCCCCTCAGCCATGCTGGTGATACCTTTGGGAAAACATTTTTAAGGGCAAAAACTGCACAGGCAGAGAGAAGTGAGAAAAAAAGTGTGAAAAACAGCCTTGCAGAAGCCAAGGCCAGAGGAGCAGGAGAGGGCAGATGTGCTCCAGGTGCCAGAGCTGATGCTTCCCTGAAGCCCCAGGAGAGACCAGGCCAGAGCTGGTGAATGTGCCCTGAATATCCTTGAGTATTTCTCCTTGAGTATACTGACAAAACAAAGAGTTATTTTGGTCATAACAAAAGGGGTCTGTGGAAAATAAACTACAACATTCTCTTACTGAAATTATATGTGCTAGAGCATTTAAAGAACAGCTAGTTTAAATAGTTGTCTAATTATTTTCTAAATTACTTCGGCATTTTCTTGTCTTTTCTTTATTTGGACTGTCAGAAAGAAATCCAGAAAAAGAAACAGTATTTATCCCCATTTATATTCTAAAATATTCAAATACTTTACAAATCTCAATTAATTCTCTTCTGTGACAACTATTCTAAAACTCATTTAAACAAATTATTGGTTGAAAACAATAATTGAAAACAAGCAAGTATTTAAGGGGGATTATCATCTATAAACATGAGGTTGGACCGTCCTTCAAAATTACCACATTAAAAGAAAAAGTTTAATTCTGAAAACAACAATTCAAGAACGTCAATCCAAAATCAACCATTCATATAGTTACCAACTGGCAAATTTCTATTACGAATGAAGCAAGCAGTTGGCAGTTGTGCTGCTAACTCCCACGTGCTAGCTCACTGCCCTCACAGTTACATCTCCTCAGGTAGCTGCACAGTTGCTTCAGTGAGACGAGTAAAACCAGTCAGTAACGGAAATAGTGAGTCATACAGAATTAACACATTTGTCAGGCTGGTAATTACTGTATTCTTTCCTGTCACACTCCCCTGCACAAGTGTTAGGTTGTGCATATAAAAGCTACAATAGCCACAGCTATTTCGATATAACAGCAGGGTCAAAGAACCAGGGGTCTCAAAGGATGCTCATGAATTTGTCACAGAGGATGCTTATACCTTATTTTATGATGCAAATGAATACTCATCAAGGATAAGTATCAATGGATACTAAGGAAAACAACAAATGCATATTGTGTGTACAAATTCATGTTGGAGAATCGTCTTTAGCTGCAGACTGGTGTTAGTAGTTGAAATAGGTAGCTAAAATCCCAGCTCCTGCCCCGTATCAGTATCTTACTGGTCTTACCTTGCTCAGTGTCTCTGCTGGCCTTATATTAACAACTTTTTTTTTTTAAGAAGTAGGTAAAGTAATGTGGAATAATTTTCAAGCTGAAAATTTAACTGCTTCAACAGTACCTTATCACTACCATATTGACCTGCCACTTATTTATAACAAGCATTGTGGAATTTTTATTTGTTCCACCACCTAAAGTTACAGAAAAAGTGGTAGATATATTTTCAAGTGATCTTAGACCATACTCTGCTCTCTTCATTAAGTATTTTCAGCAGTCCATGTGAGTTGTTTTACAAGAGAAAATTAAACAGAGAAAAAAAATTTTAAAAATTTTTTTCATTCTGACAATTTTTTCCTTTCCCATTTCATTTAGACTTTTTTTTTAACCAATAGAAACACTAATTATTTAGAATTTATTAAAATAAAGACTTAGAATATTTCAGGGAGGTATTTTAAAATAAAAGGTTATTGAGCGATGCCTTATTCAAAAACCTAAACTAAAATTATACCAGGAAAAAATGTCCTAATAGAGAGAGAAATTCCATCAGCAAAAGTTGCATTTACAGTACACTTCGGCTAGTTGTTCAAAATGGTCCTTTTGTGGAGTAATGCTGCATTAGAAAAGGCAAAATTCTGGCACAACTGTCAGTTAAAAATGTGATTTTCCCCAACTTGAAAGCAGGGTGGCTGTGAGACCAAAATTCTGTAGGACTGAAACAAATATAAACTTGTTCTTAGTGTTTTAAAATCTTCATTGTTACAACAGGATGGCAGAAATTATAAGGCAAAGGGTTAAGAAGACAGACAAGAGTATTCAAAGTGAAATGGAAATATTTACTACAAAGTAAAAAGACAAGCTAATTATATTCAAGTGCTGTCTGTTGCTTTTGATTTTCATAATAGCATAAAGGTTTTGTGTCAATAGATATGGGAACTTCATAAATTATCATGGAAAAAATTTACAAAGTGTTGGGATAATGCATTTGTATCATCTACAGGAACAGAAATAACTAGCAAACACAGGCAGTGACATCTCTTCTCCCATCAAAAATTTAGCTTTTCACACACTGTAACTTTTGGGGGTTTTCTTGGTTAAGTCTAGTCTAACTGTGAAAGAGAACCCTTCTTCTTTCCATGACTGTATCCCACAGAAAATGTGTACAGCTGTATGTAGATCATTAAATCTTTGCTCCATTTTTGCTCAAAAACCATCTGATGATATTGAGAATGTAGCCACTATTTTTTTTTCTTTCTTTTACTTATTTTTTCTATCCATTGTATGTGAGGTATAAAAATTCTGACTTGATATGTATGGTAGGACCTCAGGTTTCTGAAGTTATGACTGTTACTGAGATTAAAATGATTCAGCACTATCATTCTTCTTAAATTATGAAGTGTAATTTCTTCAGGCTTGAGATTTAGCTGAAGTTTTTCAAAAGCATCACATCTAATTCACTTAAACAATCTTGAAAGTGCATACACATTTCTCCCCAGTAAATTCAGAACAAAAATACAGCAGGCCCTAGATATCTCTTATTTTTGGTCTTATATGCAGGTTTCTTGGGATACCAAAGCTGAAGAACAGTTTTGGAGAAATTAAACTAAGCCCTTGCTTTTATTCTAATTCATTCTTGTGAAGCAACCTCATCAGGGATTCTGAAACTGTGATACCAATGGTATGTAAATCAGCGCAGTGTGGCATATACTCAAGACTTGAGGGTCCAGGTTCTTATAGCTACCTTGTAGTAAAGTACCACCCAGAAGCCTGCAGGAATCTTGCCAGAATGGGGCATGTGCTTTTGGCTAACAAAAGGAAGAAGGCAGGCATGCTTCAGTTAAACATGGGATTGGGGTTATTATACTGGCCTTAGGGACGCAATGTTTGGAATAAGAAGGTATGGGTCAGTGAAAAGCTACTGTGAATAATGGAGATATGCAATAGCAAAGGAACAGCTCTTTCTGCACAGAGCACATCCCTGCAAAGAGCTCTGAGTTGCTACTGCTGGTAACAAATTAGCAATGAGCACTTACAACTCTTAGTCATAACCAAGGAAATTAAATTACTAATTTAAAATCAGGAATAACAGAACACACAGAAGTTCTCTCATACTGAACTGTAACTTTTGCCTTTCTGGTTTTGTACTCATTACAATCCTCTTTTATCCCACTGAATTTTATACTGACCTAGATAAACTTATAAACCATGGGCTCAAATGTATGTGGGGCCGTAGGGCTGTCATATGCTTATCACCAAGTACAGTTCCATTACTTTCAACTGTGTTTAAGTTCCCAAATTTTTCATTACCAAACTGGTGGACACACTGGTGCTAAGGAAGAAGCCAGGGCACCTTGGCTGGGCCATGAGAGCTGGTTTCAGAGCTGCAGTAGGAGACCACTATACCATACCAGCCTGAGCCCAACCCTACCAATGCTGTTGCCAATCAATCACCCAGGAAAATGTCAGGCAGCTATACCAGTTCTCTGCACTTCAAGTCACTAGATGGACATTCCAGGACTTTCAAAAGGATTACCTTTAAATATTTGCAGCACAGCAAGATTTATTGACAAGTTTACTGTAAAAATTCTTTATCAAGTTTCTGCAGTATACTCCATACATAAAAAACTATGTAACAATGAATGCCAGACATTTCAATGAATCACAGAAAACCTAAACTTTGTCTACACATCAGCCTGCCAACATCTAAAAGAAAAGGTGTGGACGAAGGTGTGTGTAAATTTCTGAACACTCATATGCATACATGCATACCCAAGTACCAATAAAACCAGCAATATAAATATCAAATTGTTAAAATACAGCTTGCTTAACTCACACTGCCTAACAAAAAGATGCATTTGAATTTCAACTTACTTCTTTGGAAGTTTCATTTTTTTCACCTTTTCTTCAGCATGCTCATCAGCAATTCCAACATGGCAGCCTAATGCCAGCAGGGTTCTAGGACACAGAAATCAGAAATAAATTACTGCCAATGTTTCTATATTCAGAGTTGCTGCTGGGTATATAATTGGCACTATACAACAAATGAGACCTATAGGAATGACAACAATATGATATAAAAATATCAACACCAGCCTTTTTGTATATGTAATAAGCTTTCTGATAGTGTTAAGAAAATACCACAAGATGTTCCTAAAAGTTTTAGTAAAAATATGACTGGACTACTTCAAAATGGAACTATCATACAGTCTATTTCATCTATACGAGGCATCAGTTGAGAGATACCCTGCTCTTGAAATATAAATTTCTGCTTTATATACTTATTTATGCTGCTTATATACTCATTCAGATGGCTTTATATCAAAATATTTTAAATGTTATTTACTTCAAAGCTGATGAAAGGAGAAATGTTATCCTTAGAATGCGTCTTCTTCACAAAGAGAAGCTGTTATTCAGAGATTTTAATTGGATCTGGATTTTGTCAGGACATGCTACTGAAGAGAGGACTCACAGCAGAATGCATGATAAGCATTAGGCCAAAACTTACATCTTAATCCTCAGTATGGATATTGCACATTAATCCACTTCAGAGAAAAGCATTCAAGCTAGACAGAGCGTGTCATGTACCACAGGGCTTCTACCACAGAGCCACTGACCCCGGCAGCCCATTCTGGCCTGACTCTGCAAGATGCAGCTCATTTCAGAAAACAAACACTCTCTACATAACCGTACAACAGGGTCAACAGTATCAATTGGGTTTCTGATTACTTCAGACCGATTTCTGTCCTTACAGTCACACTCTCCAGCAGTATAAATCTTAAATCTCATTCATCGTCAGGATTTGATCTGTAACTCATCCGTTATTTGTTCCCACACTTACATTGGGGTTACATTACTGGGTTATCAAGTTTTAGTTTAGACTAGGTGCATTACTAAAATATTGACATTGAATTGGAAAGAAATCCTGGACAAAAGTCAGAGACCACTTTGGAGTCAGATCAGAAGTTTCTCAAAATCTGAGTGTGACATCCATATGTTTGATTGAAACTGATTATGCAGAAGAAATCACAACTGTAAACATTGGACTTCATTCCCAATTTTCCCAACGTGGAAGAAGGCTGGAAAAAAAGGTTTTTATTTGTTCTTGTCCCTAGTCAAAACAATATTTTCTAGTCTTGTTTTAACTATATCTATTACTCTTGAACTCACTGGGGAAAAACAGAGCATAAATATTGCCCTAGCAGTATTTCTCTTGGCAGATGAGTCGTATGTTTCAAGGAGATTCTTACAGGATATTTTTAGTGCCAGCTACCTGAAGTAAATCCTACTGCTCTGGTCTGTGAACCCCGATTTAAAATTAGACAGTAAAATCAGATATGAAGAAATCAACATGCAGTGGCCACCTCCTGCAAAACACACTATCTGCTAAGAATACTCCATGCAGCTAAATTTCAATTGGCATAAATCATACCTGATTCCTATGCAGCTATCACCAGCATAAGTAAGAGAACATATCTAACACTGGAAAGCAGTACAGAGCAGCTAACCCCTGCTAACCGTAATTTGCTTGTAACATAAGATAGGAATTCAGACCCTATATTGTCTCCACCCAGACACAGCAAATTCAAATCAGAGAGTCACAGCAGGATAAAAAGGCAATTGGGGACCAAGAGTTAGATTTTAATTACACTTCCGTATACTTTTCAGGAAGACTCATCCATACTGGTAGAGCCTGAAAGACTCCTAAAGCACTTTAAAGCTGAGCAAGACAACTAGAAATGGCTGAATGCAGCCCTCGACATAATATCAATACATGCAATTATCACACACAACTGTGTAAATAGGTAGAAACAGGAAAGTCAGTCACAAAACAGTAATTGTTAAAAAAAAAAAACAAACCCAACCCCAAAAAACCCCACGAGATCAAACTACAAAATATATATAAGAATGTGCAGAAGCAGTATGAGCGAGCATATTTTAATCCCATGACATTTTCAGAGGTAACTCATTCCTGAATCTTGACATGTCATATAGTATATAATTTTTACAGTTCATAAAAGTATTCAATCATACTGAAAAATATATAGAGATCTCAATATCTTGAAAATAAATGTTGTGTCAGATAACATGACTCAGAGCTTCCTTGCTTTCTGCCTCTCTCATTTAGTAGAGCTGGCATCAAAACTGGCAACAAACCAACAAAAAAACCCCCAACAATTACAGTGGGAGTTATTCTTAAAGGCTTGCAACTACTTCAAGTATGCAGTACGCAGTTTGATACAAATTGTAAAGAATATAGCATATAGCTGACTAGAGGAAGTTTTAAAAGAACTTTTTCTTTCCCTCTTCCTCATTCCCCCCCACTGAGGTTGACTGCTAGTAGACTAGAAATATCTAGTAACTGGTCAAAGTAGCTTACACTTCAGGTCATCACAGTATGGATCATCTAGAATGCATTAGTGCACTAATTTTTGCACCTTTGCAAGTCTGCAGAAATGAACTGAGAAACTCATTCTAATCTCTGAGCAACAGATGTCTACATGATAAATACAACATGATATTGCAAAATTAGAACTGTATACTTCAGAAAACAATGACTAAAACAAGAATGAAATTAAGACTGAGCTCAGTAAGCATACAAATTTTGAAATCCATAGAAGACTGAATGCTTTATGTATTGGATACTATCTGTTTAATGAGAAGGCGCTCTCTAAAGTAATAGAATTTCTAAAATAAAAGTAATCCATAAGTTATATGGTTTATATGGTTATATTGTTTTGTCAGCATTAGATTCAGAAAAGCATTGGGTCCTGAACCAGTAATCACATAAGGACTACTAAAATTTGTTTAATATTTAGTGAAACATTAGGAGTGTGCATTTAATTCTGAGAGTCTCATTTTTATGATGACTGAGTCATATTATATAGATTATTCT
>NW_009260356.1:14068-46394 GCF_000687185.1 Egretta garzetta | reverse complement strand
GAAAGTTAATGACATCATCTTTTGTGGTTTTCTAAAATGGAAAGGAAGAAGCTATTCTGTATACTTAGCACATTGTTGTGTTGACAGGGGTCTCAAAAGCTTTCCTTGAAATTCTAATATCTAGCTGAAGACAAATATGAACTTATTTTCTTGCCTCCAGTGGAGTTCCATTATCTCTGAATGCTTTATCTCTAAATAATGCCAAAATATCCCTCCAGAAACTGTTTAACACTTATAGTCATAAATAATGTTTTTCTTCAAACAATTTACTTACTGTGGGAATGGTGGATCAGTGCAGGATAGTGCAGGGAAGTTCACCAGAGAAGGACACTATGAGAAATTCTAGGAGGAGTATTCTACCTAGCTTTCTCCTACAAGGACATAAAGTCCTTATATTATGAGTGTAAACAGTACATTGCACTATCAGTTTACCTGGCAAATTTTTTAATAATATAATACAAGTATTCCGAGAAAAGTAGTGTTGCATGCAGATAATCATCCTTTGTTAATGCTCTGAACAGGAAAAAGCAACTGTATTTTAACAAGAAAAAAAAAAAAGAATAGATTTCAATGGATTGCAAATAGGAATGACTGGAGAACCACATATACCACAGGGCTTTTATCAGTTTGAGAAATATTTTAACATGTTGGCTACATGCAATGCTACATATGGAGGAAATTACTTAGATTAATAGATTGTCCATGCATTCATAGCAAAGTAAGAACTCACACCTGCTTGACTGACAAAGCTGACATGAGGAAATGTACCTTTGTAAGACAGATAACTAGATTACTTGAACAAAACCATTAACATCCCACTAAAATTTTCTAGCATTCCAACCAGAGAGCTTCCATCACATCCATACATCTAACCACTCATCCACAAAAGGAGGGAATGCCTACTACCGTTTTGTGGCAAAATGCACAGACAATGCAGAAATAGCAACAAGCAGTCCTGAAACAAAGCTCATCATTAGCCACATCCAAAAAATAACTATTGATTGATGAAGTGCGCTTTATTGATAAAGAAAATGAAAAGCAATTAAACTAAATTTAATTATACCAAATAAGAAGCAAAGAGGTTTTTTTCAAAGCTTGGCTCTGTTTCTTTCCTCCAAACTAGATGAAAACTGCTTGAGTTGCCATTTCATAATCAGAGTTACCACAGTAATTCTAAAATTCCATAGATACTAAAAAGAAGACTATAAAAGCCATTTTCAGTGCCAAATACATAATTCATTAATGTATCTCCCTCATTTTCATATTATTACCCTCAACTACATGTCAAATTGTAATTCACATATCAAATTATAATTCTTGAAACTGCAACTTCTTAGGAAACTCTCACTATAAGCTTCAAAAGTTCTAGCAACTTACTTCAGTGTTTCAAGTGACATTTGCAAGTTATAATTTCTTTCCTGCTCTGGCAATTTTGAGAACTCCACTAAGCATGGGTGTTGTCTTTTGTTGTCATCTCTAATCTGAAAAGACAGTAAAGAAATAAGTTTAATGTGTGTTAAAAACCAGAAGAAATTACAACACTGTCCAAACCACAAAGTTCTTCAAGCTGATCCTGTCAGAAGTACTCAAACTTCAAAACAGAAAGTATTCTGTATTCTCAGAGCAAGATCATTCTGTTCAAGTAAGGCAGAATTTGCATTTGCAAATAAACTTCAGATCTGCAGATCTCAAGTGGAATAGATGCCAATTTGTACATTTCATTATACAGATGTTCACAACAAATATGCAAAGTTCAAGAATAGTGCAATTTATGTTATGTTTTGACATACAGCCAACAAAATAACAACTCATCTTCAGCATCGTGTTTGAAAAATTATGCATCCAGTTTGTCTAAATATGTTGACATGAATGGTACTGAAGTCCTTACCCTACAAAAGTAACTCTATAAAGGATAAATCTACCTTAAGTCTTAATTAAGAAAATGTTTGTTTCTTAATTGTGTCCACTAGTATACAAGCAGAATGCAACTGTTCAGCAGTCACAAATGATTGGAACATTAATTTACTTTTAATGTAGTGACAGAAGAGAAATGAAGATTATAGTCTACAAAATCCTACATTTTATAAAGGGAAACCTGAGAGGTGGGATAACTGAGCATTCTACTGCTCTCAGCTTTGCATCTTCATTGTCCTAGAGCTCAGTCAGCAAAATCTACAAAGATTATGTCTTGCTAGAATGCTTGATAAAAAAACATTAGTTTGCAAATATTTGCAAATATGAACTATAAGATCCCAATGAAAATGTTAACATTTGCTCAGTTGAGACTACATCTTTACCCATACATTAAAACACTTTTGTGTCCATCGAAAGACCATAATGGACCATAAGCTCACCATTTATATTTATCTTTAAAGCTGCAAAGTGAAAGTTATTTAAAAATAACATTATTGACAGCTTTTGATCAATCAGATAATTCTGCTGGAAAATGGAGTATTAACAGTTGAAGTTAAAGCTAACTGTTATACATTTTCCAAATTGATCTTTACTCATTTAGTGAATATAAGATGGCAGACACACTGAAAATGTTTATTTGCAGATTTCTTTCTAAAACATATGGTAATCTGCATTAATAAAGTTTCAGTATAGTCTCCAATAATAAGGACTACTTTAGATCTGTGTACAGCTAGTTTAAATCTTGGACATCAAGTGTTTTCCTCAGAAATCCAACATTAATTACATTTCGTCTTTTGACACTTTTCACTCTACAGCTACAATGTTTCATACTTATGTTATATTTTCAAAATATTTTGTAGGTTGTCTTCCCACCCCACCCCCTTTTTTTTTTTCTGAGCAAAGTATAAAAAATCTACTGCCTTGCAAATACCTTATATAAAAGTGGCCGAACTCGTGACACCTATTAATTCTTATTTTTTTGGCCAGTTTAAAATGTATTGTGAAGTTTAACAGAAACAAAGACATGCAGATGTATCTGATGATTTCAAGCTGGACATCTAAATACCACTGGTATTCAGACTTATAACGAAGCCAGTTAACAAAATTCCCTAATTTTGCTACATTAGCTTGCTATTTTACTTTGTTACATGTATAAAATGCATTAGTAATATTGCATGCAATACTGAGTATCACTTTGTTGATATTACACACAGATCTGATTAAACAGGTATGTAGGAGGGAATATAAAATGCAATCTACAGCAGATTTTTAGAAGTGTCTGCAAAGACATTTAAATCTACACATTCTCTGTCTTTTTGCCTTTCAACTTTTTGACTTGGTGAAAAAACACCACTTTTTCAGAAAAGCTAGCTACTATGTATATAATGCATCTTGCTCTGAATTAAAAAGACCAACTCTAAGATTAGAGCACTCATGTGTGCATCTAAGCCAGCTAATTTCTGCTTCATGCCTTCCCTCAGTATTTACTACCTGCAGTGCATGAATTCAGATAACTAGAATTGGCAATGTTAGCTTAAACTGATTAAATCATCTGTGAGAAACCAATATGATAAAGGAGTCAATCCCCAGAAGATGATCAGCATATACTTTGCCACATTCCTGAAGTAAGCACATCCAAGCATAGAACACTGAAGCTAGAGAGAGAAAGCTGAATAACTTAAAAGGTTTAGCACCTGGTTTCATTCTGAATATAGCTACACATTTATTGCTGCTTAACCTGATACTTACTATATATTGTTTAAATTAAAATAGCATTCAACTGTACAATTACATTTTCAATGGTAAGTAATGGTACACTAAAAGTTCCTGCAGGTTGCTTCACAGCTGGTATGATTACACCTCAATTAATATGTTTCAACACATTAATTTAACTGGGATTTTGTGTTTTATTTGGTTGGGAAAGCAACAACAACAAAAGAAAAAATCTAGAGATCTTCTCTGTTAATCAAATCTTTTTATGCCCTGCTGTATGCTACACCAAATATAATACCTATGCCCAGTTACATCAAATCTGTAATCTGAACTCCTCAAATGACCAAAATCTTTTTATTAACACAAGTAGAATACATACATGTTTCTATGCATGAGTACATGTTTTTACATTTATATCTAGTATCTACTGCACATTTCTATATACTCTTTACAGCAACAGTTTTTCATAAACACCACCACTTGGGATCCAAATAACTATCTTGCATAATTTTTTATGATTGATTTAAAAAAAATAATCTAATCAACAAAATAGACTGCATTTTGTATCAAAGCCAGAAGCTGCGTTGTTTTTTTTTTCTGTCATAGCCCTGAAAATTTGGAAAGATTGAAGAAAATAGCTATGTGGAACAACTAATACAGACGTGAGTCTGAAGGAGTGAAGGAAGGAGTAAAGCAGATGTAATGGAATTTCCTATAAGTAATACTTATTTTTCATTAAAAATAAATTTGGGTCTTTTGAAAGAGTTATGTCAGTCAGTACCTGGTGAAGAGAACCAAGAATAACTGCTTTTATTGTCTTATTCCTCCAGGCAACTAAACTTCTTGCCCCAAGAACAAACAGAAGGTGAAAAATCCATTATGTGCTTTCTGTGCTGGCAGTTAGACTGGCTAAAAATTTCAGCACCAAACAGCTTTAATACCAGCATTTTGGTTCAGAAATACACAAGCACTGTTGTTTTCCACCTGCTTCTGGTGAAAAGGTCTAAAACCTTACTAATTTTGGAAGGATGAAAAAATGCAGTCCCATTAGCATATTGAAACTAATGTGCTGAATAATACTACATAATTAACAGGAAATTAAGTTGGAAGGTACATACTGGTCCATACTGCCAGCCAAGTTCAATCTTATTCATAACCCATAGTTCATGGATGTTCTCTGCTAATTTTTCTCTAATCCTTTCCAGGTGGGGAGGAAGAACAATCTGAAGAGAGAAGAGAGAAAGAGGCTGTTACAAATAAGTTGCTTGACAGTGTCACCCAAATTTTCATAATAGACAAACTTTGGACAAACCAGATCTCTCAACTAAACCTAAATTATCACTCAGTTCTTACTGACTAAAGTGAGTGAGAATTCTTAGATCAATATAAATACTTTAACCTATACACTTACAAGTTTCAGAGTTTGACCAGCAAACAAAATTCAACACCTCCAAATGGCATGAAATACACTCCTGGAAGCTGGCTAGAAACTACTCAAACCAATATTATTTCTCAGCTTAAAATATGCTAAAAATCTCATCAACCAAGGTGATGTTATGAATAACACTTTAGACAAATATAAACATTTGGGAACTGAACCCCTGAAGGGGAAAAAAAAAAAGAAACAAAATTATTAGATGGTGATGACGGGTGATGAGTGCAATCAGGACACCACATCACTCTACCTCCAAAACTTTAAATCATGTCTGCTTTACCTCAAAAAACAGAGACCTCAAATATATAGGTGTCATGGTTTAACCCCAGCTGGCAACTAAGCACCACACAGCCACTTGCTCACTCCCCCCCGGTGGGATGGGGAAAAGAGTCGGGAGAGTAAAAGAGAAACCTCATGGGTTGAGATAAAGACAGTTTAATAGGTAAAACAAAAGCTGTGCACTCAAGCGAAGCAAAACAAGGAATTAATCCACTACTTCCTATCATCAGGCAGGTGTTAAGCCATCTCCAGGAAAGCAGGGCTCCATCACATGTAACAGTTACTTGGGAAGACAAACGCCATCACTCCGAACTTCCCCCTCGCCCCCTTCCTTCTTCTTCCCCCAGCTTTATATACTGAGCATGACATCATATGGTATGGAATATCCCTTTGGGCAGTTGGGGTCAGCTGTCCCAACTGTGTCCCCTCCCAACTTCTTAAGAACCCCTAAGCCTGCTTTCTGGTGGGGTGGGGTGAGAGGCAGAAAAGGCCTTGACTCTGTGTAAGCCCTGCTCAGCAGTAACTGAAACCTTCCTGTGTTATCAACACTGTTTTCACCATACATCCAAAACATAGCCCCATACTAGCTACTGTGAGCAAAATTAACTCTACCCCACGCAAAACCAGCATGACAATGTTGTAAATCATGATCATACCTTAATTGTTGATGTTACAGAACAATAATTACATGACACATGTAGAATGCTTTAGTTACTGCATAATGGCAACAAACTAGCAGGTTTGTTCCTTATGTGTTTTTTTCAGGAATGAGTTCCTAAATACGATAAAATCTGAGCACATAGTGTACAAAATTTTGTATCTTCTCAAACGCTGGTCAAGTGTAAAATGAACTCGTGTTACCTGCAGTCAGAGATGGACCTCTATGGTATCAAAGAATTACTGCTCTTTGCAACTATGTAAAAAAAAAAAATTAAAACTATAACTTCAATGCCTGCCATTTACTCCCCACAGTAAGTCAAATGCCACTCAGTAACTTCCAAGTCCAATAAAGAATTAGGGTTGAAGCTGGTCTAAAAGTCTTATTATAACATAAAGTCTTTAGTGATTTTAATTGAACAGTAATAAAAATGTCTAGTAACAGAACAAGAAATTCAAATATTCTTTTTTGCCTACTCTAATGTTAAGGGTAAAACATTCTTTATTATAGTGTTTGTGAACTGAAATATATGAAATTTCTAGAGAGCGCTACCAGGACTTTACTCACCATTTTTCACCTTCTTGCAAAGCAGTATACCAATCAAATCCCAGAGAAAACAAGTTTGAGAAAATCTGCAAATTTAATCAAACGTGAAATACAGAGGCCTGTAATATCTGTGTTTAAAAATGAAAATGCAGTCTTTCAGTTTCCATACCTGGCTAGTATCTACAGGAACTGGAGTGAAAGCTGCTTGTGACAGGGACATAGTGGGGCCCAGTAGGTCTCTTGTATAGCTACAATCCTGCTTGTACTCCCGGCTATGCTCCACTTTCAACTTCTCTTTCGGTAGAACAGCTTCAAAGCAAGGGGCATATCCAGGTGGAGGAAGGAACTTGAACTCTCCATGGCGACCTCCAAGCAAGAAACGTACCCTGTAAACATCAGAGTTACTTTAGATAACTGAGACACCTCTGGTGTCAAACCTAATCAATTTGTAACCCTAGTAACTATTGAATGCTATTTAAAAAAAAAAAAAAAAAAGAAAGAAAAAAATTATTTGCACCGTTTACAGTTCAACTTCCTCTAACTAGTACTGGAATTTATGAAGTAGGAGATGCAAAAAACATGGGGAAAAGTAAAAAAATTCTTTCTTTTAGTTAATTTCAACTTCCATAAAAGTATTCTAAACCATTAGACCAAAAGAGAAGACACAGAGAGAGAGAATAATCAGCTTACTTAGCACACCTATGAAGTAAGCAGCAGCCTTTCAAGTCTCAGAAGGCAGAGGTTACAACCCAAAGTAATCAAACAGCCACCTCTGAACTCTCTCCACTAAGGAGTTCTCCATTCCCTCCTCCTTTGAGAAATGAGCCTGAAAACTTCATGGAATACAGTTCTTTCCTTACTCTCACAGAACACTAAATCCTTAGGACAGAATACAAAAAATGCCCACATTTTCTTCCCTAAAACATACACTTGTCATGGTAGTAGAAACCTAGGGGAAAGCATTCTTTTATTCATTACAAAATGGTGAGTCTGTCATACTAATTTGATACTAGAAAATTCAATTAATCAGGTGACTATGAAGTAGCAATGACATAATACTGAAAAATCTTCCCAGAACATTGCCAACCAGAAGGAATAAAAAAACACCCAGAAAACTAGCCTTACTGCAGAATCATTTTGTCTCTTTTCTATTTACTGAGTATCTTACAAGATTTTTGTCAATGCTGTATCAGAACACTCTCCAAAACCACACTCAGCACACAAATAATGGCTGCCAAATATTTCTCTCATGACGGAGATAAAGCTTGCAGGTTTATAGTTTTGCATTTCATAGCATCCATGTCTATAGTTTTACCACACTGCATCTCCCATATTATCCAGGGCAAAGTCTAAAGAAGTGCATTTTGCAACTAGAATGAGAGGCTGCGTGATAGCTCTTAGCTTCTGTAGCATTCACCACAGTCTTCGAATGATCCCTCACAGAGCATTGCTGAGAAAACAGGTTTCAGCCTTTACCTTTGCCAGTCCTGCTAAAGTTGGTCCCCACACTGGAACATGACACGACCTTTTTAGATATTATAGCCCTAAACTATTCAATATGTGGAAGCAGAAGTCTGGCATTTCAAGTGTGACTTGAAATTTGATAGAAAACCAGTACAGCAACCAGAACACAGATTGACTGAATTAATATTAACTTGCTGAAAAGAAAGTGTATCACCACCACCATTTCTTAAGGTAAGTGTAGATAATGTATCTTCAAATAATAGTTACTACCTCATAACAAGTGAGTTAGGCCAAATATATTTTTAATATCAAAGACTAAAGGTTCTCTTCCCATGTAGGTTAAAATGCTGCCCTGGAGTGAATGTGTAGCAATGTGTCAGCTAAGAAATAATATAGAAGCTGTTTTTAAGGTATATCTGCAGACCACCTGAATACACTAGTATGCTGAAAAACAACAGATGCACTATCTCTTCAGGACTCCTTTGAAGCTCTCACTATCCAAGAACTGGAACTGTGCCAAAGAAGCAGATGTCAGAAAGGGAAACGAGAGCAAAGACAGCCAGGGAAATATTCAGCATATTCTCATATTCAGAAAAAAAACCACAACAGACTGGGGGAAAAAAAAAAAAATCACCAGCAAACAAACTACATGGGATGCTAACTTTATTCCTGCAGAGAAGCTGACAACTGGGAAGAAGAGGCCATCTATGTTGAAATTCTCAAACATTCCTTGAACTGGCTGACCATTTATCCGGAAAGAGATGCTTGGGGCACTCAGGTCCAAACAGCAGCTAATAACATCGTCAGTTCTTAATAGATGTTGGTTGGGAGAATTTACTGTTCGTGCTACACAACCTATGCAAGTAAAGGAAACACATTTAGCAAAACTTCTGAAAATCATAGAGGTTTTCAAAGCAGCCTAAAAAAAGAAAAAAAAAAAATAGCAATAGAGCACACAAATATTAATACACAAATATCTAAACTATAACATCCAAGATGTGGTTTTAAGCTTGTAATACAGTGAATAAAAGCAAACAATCATATCTACAAAGCTATTATTTTAATAATAAATAATACAATTAAATTACATTTAATGTAAGTGGAAATAATTATGGATACCCATATAAAGTCAGAACCAAGAAAATTTTATTTAAAAATAATTTAAAATATTAAAAATTTAAAATATTGTTTCTTACAGTAGTAAAAGTGCAAACCGAAAAACAAACATTAGTATCTAATATGAAACCTAATATACTTTACTAAAGAACACTTCATTATTCAAGACAAGGACAATTATTGCACTTTACATTATTTAGGAAAAGTAAGGTATTTCCTGTTATTAAGGGCCACATCATGATACCCTTGCAAACCTGTATAAAATGATACTACCCAGTTTCATAATCAAAACGCAAACCAGCATTTTTCTGGCATATACAAAGACAGCAGCAATTTTGAGGCATATATATTCAGTAATACATGTATTTTTCTTTAGTAAGTTTTGTATGACTTCTAAAGGATCATTCTCTCTTGCATCAAACTACCTTTACACAAGCACACCTGCTTCCCTAGAGAAATAACCTATAGGTTATATATACAGAACACAGAAATAGGAATACTGTTTCTGACATTTACTGCCATCTACAACAGAAAATTTATGGAAAGGCATGACAGTTGTATGAAAATATCTCTAGACATGTTCTCCAAAAATTACATATGCAATGTCTGCAAGAGATAAACCACAATGCATATTAAGAACAGAGCACTAACTGTTTAATTACGCTGTCCAGCTTCCGTAAACATGAAGGACTTAATTAAAAGCACTATATTTCTAGGAAGATACAGATGGCACATGTTTTTAGCAGCAGCAAAAATAATAGAAGAAAAATCTCAATAATTCTTCTGCAGATAAATTTTCATACACACACCACCACTAGCCCTGGCATGGCTTAATCCCAGATGGCAACGAAGCACCACCCAGCCGCTCACTCCCCCTTCTCCAGTGGGATGGGGGAGAGAATTGGGAGAGCAAAAATAAGAAAACTCATGGGCTGAGATAAGAACAGTTTAATAATTGAAATATAATAATAATATGCAATGAAAAAAAGAGAGTGTGAGAGAGAGAGAGAGAAACAAAACCTGAGGAAAAAAACCCAAGTGATGCAACTGCTCGCCACCCACTAATCAACGCCCCACCAGTCCCCAAGCAGCAATTGCTCCCCCCCAGCCAGGTCCCCCCAGTTTCTATACTGAGCATGACATCATATGGTGTGGAACACCCCTTTGGCCAGTTTGCGTCAGCTATCCTGGCTGTGCCCCCTCCCAGCTTCTGGTGTACCTGGCAGAGCATGAAAGTTGAAAAGTCCTTGACTGGTGTAAGCACTGCTTAGCAACAACTAAAAGAATCAGTGTGTTATCAACATTATTCTTATACTAAATCCAAAACACAGCACTATGCCATCTACTAGGAAGAAAATTAACTCTATCCCAGCCAAAACCAGGATAACCTCCCCCCTCCGCAAGTAAAAATAAAAAACAACACTTCCAACACTCTACATATGGAAAATTACTTCCTGATACTGCCACATAACCTGCAGACTGTAGGACTTGCTGTTGCCCTTGTGCAACTTGCCACTTTTGATAGGACAGTTGGCAGTATAGTGGGGGGGGGGAAAAAGTTTTCAGATGCTCTTGCTGCTCCCCTACACCCTTTCAAGACAGGATGTCCTTAGCTCAGTTGCTGTCAGTTCCATGAGCAAAGACAGGGGAACAACATGGAGCAGTCCCCTAAGGGCCTCTCACAAATGAAGAAATCTATAGGAAACGCTGCTGAGAAACAAAAGTAGCAGTCACAACGTATGGAATTACCTGCAAGGAAACGACCTTCTACCAGCTCTACATCCCAAAACTCAGAGAGCACAGTAGAGAATAGCAGATAAAAAAACCACAACAGCTGAGAGCTAGTTTCAAATAAATCACAGAAAGAGACAATTATTTAATGGCAGGGATAGCTAAACTCTAACAGAGCTATCAATGAAAAGTGGATACTTCATCTCCTTACAGCATAGTACATGAGTCTAGATGCCTTTTTAGATGTTAAAATTTAGCCAAAACTACTAAATGATAACGCAGGACTGACTTAACAGAAATACATACTGGTCTTTGATGAACACATAGTGAGACCAAATGATCTAAGTGCCTTTTCTGGCCTTAGGCTTTAACAATCTATGAGTTCCACTTCTCCATATTAGAGAATTAACTGCAGAGCTGAAGAAACAAATGTAAATTAAATATGATTTTGGTTAAGGCTTGGTCTGGAACAGAACCTCAGGGGTAGAAGTTATTGTTGCTATTCATTAATGTAGCAAATGCTTCACACTTAGAAGATTATTTTAAAAATGTCATTGCAGAGACTTACCAAGATGAAGCCTGCGAAGAAAAGCCATGATTTTCAACATTCAACTACTTAAAGTCCTTTCAAGTTTCGGAGGTATGTGTTACGTGAGAATGTCAATGAAGATGGAAATTTTTTCAAATCCACCAGCCACATCCACAATACAGATTCATATAGAAAAATTGCATATACAAAGGTGGTCTGACTTTTTTAACTGAGCAGGATTATTGACTTGAGAACCGCAAACAATTGTCCTTTATTCTTTTGTGAAATTTCTCTTTAAAAATGGGTAGAAAAATAATTTTGATTTTCAGTAATCTTTTGTTTCCTCCCCAAAAGGAACCCTAACTACAAAAGTTATTTCAGTTATCTCCCTATTTTCCAGTTCTTCTGGAATAATACTTTATCTGAAAAACTCAGTTATGACACAGCTTTAATGACACCATTAATTATGCATCATTGTTCCAAAGTAATTCTCACTATACATGAGATGCAAAGTGGCAGCTACTTTCCTAAGATGCCACTCCAGTCAATATGTTATTACTTAATAATACAATCCATTGCTATTTTGATTGGAAAAGTCTTTTGAAATGTAAAACTGTATTCTTTTCCAAGCACCAAGCCACAATGCCTCAAAACTTCAAAGACCTAAAACAATACATACAGCTGATTTACTAAAATGCCTCTCTTGTGTGCTAAGGAGCTTTAGAAAACTTGCTCATATCTTCATAGTGGCAAGAATTGTCAATCCAGAGAGACTAACCCAGCTTGCAGTCAGTTTGACAGTTCATCACTGACTAATAATCTCTCAAAATTAAAGGAAAATTTTTTTCCTCAACAAGGTGAAACCACAGTAGAAACTTTTTTCAAGAAGTTTAGGACTTTTCCGTGTGTAGGATGACCCATTACAAATGACATCTGAGAATCTTTTCATAAAAGTTGAACTATGTGAAAAAGATTAAGAAAAAGAGAACAAGTTTTCCTTCTTATTACTCTGATTTTTCTGAGCTAACCCAGTTTGAGAATAAGCTATTTGGAGAATCATCAGTAAATACAAGTACTTCAGATACTCAGTTCATTTTCCTTTAATGCTAGAATTCACATACAGAAATTACTATTAACTAATAGATCCAAGCTGGGCCAACAACATTGCAAAGATGAATAGCTGACTAAACACACCACATGCAAGCTAGGAATAAGGTTCTGCCAGCCTTTCAATAAATAGTCAGTCACAATGTATGTAAATAAAACACCACTACATAAAAATATCTGGGTTTAAAATGGCAAAAAGCATACTTAAAAATCTTCTTCACCTCTAGAGTATTTCTAAACTTCTAAACTAAAGATCCAGATTAAAAATCTGTTTAAAAAAAAAAAAAAAAGAAAAGAAAAAAAGAGAGAATCCTGTGAATTAAATCTCTCAGGTTGTTCTTACCCTATCACACAGAAATGACACATACAGACAACTGTTTGTCAGACTTCATTTTTTGCACCTTTGAAGTTTTAAATAAAATCTATATAGTTACTATGAAAAAAACCAAAAATAATTCCCAAGCTGAAACATAAATTATTATTCTATCTACATTACTTTGTATAAAAGAAATTTTTCAATATGAAACGTTAACTTAAAACATATTCTGATATAGGGTACTGTTTCTGTATATTCCTAATGTCAACTGAAACATCTGCTTCACTTTGCTGCTGTTGAAAACAAATCCACTGGAATAGCAAACAGTGTTCTATTTAATAAAAAACAAACAGCAGCAACCAAAACCCAAACAAACAAAAAAAGGAGAATACCTGACCACAGATGCAGACCATCAAAGCCATAGGAATACAAGTCATCACCAACACCATTTCCTCCCCATTCTGCTCCTCCCCCTGGATATGGTGAGTAGCCCTCAGTTGAAGCCCAGCCCACTCGTAGATGAGTTGATTCTGCGGTCACAAAGGGCTCTAGATGGTCCACCATAAGCTCATAGTACCATTTTCTGTACTGGGCAGAACCTTCACTAATCCCCAAGAAGATATTGGGTCTCATGCTTAAACAGAAAGAATAAAAGTGGTTATTAAAAACTTATCTCAAGAACATGATCAACTACTGCAGGCTTTTCATTAAACTCAAATTTTGTGATTGCTTTGTGTGAGTAAAACAACAGAAGTAATTTTACATATTTATTTATTCTGGTGAAAAGACGTTCTATACAGTTAAAGTAAAAAAGTCTTTCAGTAACTGAAACCATATCCTCACTCAGATACCAAGAGTAATATTTTATGTGTTTGAACATTTAATGATTTTAAATCCTACAAAAATGATAGTTATTCACCAGTTACCAATAGGAACGTAGCAAGTACACACTACAGGTTTAATTTTACATAGAAAACTGACTATCCATTCAAGAGAATAACATTTACAAAGATACAAAATTAAAGTATCAATCTATTTCAAAATTCTCTTGTACCTCTTCCTTCCTTATTCCAAGTTTTGCGTACCTCAGTAATTTGCAGCGGTTGTACTAATCCTTAACATCAAGTGATGTTCTCGCTGCTAATGATTTTAAAGTACTTCACAAGCATACTTGAAACGCAAAATTATTACTGTGCTTATTCAATATCTAGTTAAACAGCAATATGTAGAGTCATACATCTCAAGGTCATGAGGGGGGAAAAAAAGGAAAGAAAACTATGCTTTTCTAATCTGATCTTTGGGATAATAGCGAAACCAGAATCTCATCCCAAAAGATCTGCCTCCAGACAATCATTACTGTGTCAGCTTTGTATTAAGAAAGCCATCCAATCTTGAATTAAAACTGTAGAGTACAGAATTATCCAAAAATCAATGCTAGGTACATTTTCTCAATGGTTGGTTACCCATATTGCAAAAAATCTTCTAGACTTCTAAGCTGAATGTATCTAGTTTTCACATCCCTTCACTGAATTGGGTTATAACTTCTACAAATATTTTCTTTCTGTAGAAAGAAATGATACAAGCTGCCTAATTAACCAAAATGTTAAGCCAGCCCCACCTCACCATATGCCTTCTAGTATAGGGAATGCAGGGGGAGGAAGAAGGATTGACATGGGCTGTTAAATACAAGTCAGTGTAAAAGCAGACTTTACTCATCTGATTGCTTATAAAATAACTTGTTTTATCACCTAAGACTAATACACTTTCCTTCTTGAAAGATATGGGGTGTCTTTTGCCAAAAGTTCAAGTATAGATACTCTTCACTTTATTGCAAGTCAAACATTTAATCTTGTTAAAAATATAAACAAAACCTGTTTGACAAAAGCTATATTCCAGAAAAGTCAAATATTTTGTAAGGTATTAGTAAGAACACCAGTTGAATCTTTTCTGCCTGAACACAGTATCAACTTTAGTATGCCTTTGTCCAGACTCCACAATTTAATCAACCTAGTCATCCAACTTACTCTTTTTAAATACAGGTTTGTGAATAGATTTTTCCAGTCTCCTGGAAAAGTATGTTAAACAGCAATATCTTAGAAAGTTCCTTTGCCAATTATTTTTGGTGCAAGGTATGCAAGTCTCAGTCTATCACTATATGTTTTCAATGTTTCATTGGTCTTTCTGACTTCTGAAAAAAGAATCTTTTTTTCCTTATAACTGCAAGAATATGAATATTCTCATTCACAACTTTCTAATGCAGAGCAAAAATACGTATTAACTACATTTCCTTTGTCTATAGCCATATTTGGGAAAGACAGCTCTACCTTCCCTGTACGAGATCCAAAGTCAGCTCAGAAGTATCCATACATTTAAAATTTCTTCTCATGCATTAACAACAGAAGTTTTCATAAGTGATTTTGGCTTATCAGTTGCTCAAATGTATTGCTGACATGGAATGATTCCCATTACACCATCTTTCCATGTTTATATATGTTGATGTGTTATTGGATGTGTTGGGGCAAGTCAAGACATGTGTGGTTATGAAAAATATGAGTGAATGTCTTCGCTATAAAAATTGTCAAGTTCATTTCACCTTTAGACTTGAATTTGCTTTTACTTGAAAAGAGTTGTTGTAATTCTTACGGTTTTCAGCATCTAACAAATCCTGTGAACTCTGAATTGTAAGTACTAATTCTGTGTTTCAACTTCCATTCTCACTTAATGATTGAGACTTTTTAAAATAGACACAAGTTTGAGACAGAGGAATATCCAATATTCACTTAAAGCCAGATTCTTCTGCCTCAGCATAAATTCAAACTCTGGATAAACATTTACTTTGTAAATATTATTTGATAGTTTAAGACATTACTAGCTTCATCTTATTATTAATGTCTGCTGGAAGGTAGCTTCTACAAACTCTGCCAGTGGAAGGAAGGGTGAGGGCACTCCCTAAATATCCCAGGCAAAAACCAACATTAGTTTAAGGAACTGGTGAAGGTGTTTGGCACTAAGGTCTTGATTTAGACCAAAGGTGACTAAGAAATCCTCACAAGATCACAAACATAAAGGCAATCATGGGACACTGGCTGATGATACTTTGAAAGCACAGCTAGATCTAGACAGGAATCTTTAGAAGAGGCTCTACAGTTTCACAGACTTAAAGCAGTTTAGAGCAGCTTTACCTCTCTAACCCATGTTTTGATTCTGATCAGTATTGCAAAAGGCATTTAAAATCCTAGTAAGAATGAAATATCTTAACAAAAGTTTTGGAAGTAAAACAGGTTTTATGTAGTGACTATTTCTTTTAACCACAAGTTTATTACGCTTTGTTCATAAATATAGGGGTTTTTTTTCTTTTTACCTGCTCACATGGTTGACAAGGCGTGTTTGTAAGAGCAGATCTCTTCCTGGCAGGAGATTATCACAGATTAGATGTTGATTAGACCGCACAGCAACTCCATGACAAACACAGAGAGAACATAAAACATCCAAAACCTGAAAAAAAAAATAGATTCTTTTCATCTTTAATATTTTTTCATGCCTAAGAGTTCATAATCACTGTGAGTTGCTTCAGGCAACGTAATGCTATATACCTTGTTACTGGAAGACATGTAAGGGTATGTAATTCATCCAACACAGTAGGTTTTTTTTACAACTCTGAAATTCTCCACACGATATTAAGATATATTCCTCCTCCTCCCCTTGAGATTTTATTGTGTATCAATGTTTTCATCAAAAAGAAGATAACATTCCCCTTTGCTTATTCAAATTGCTCATATACCTTTTAGGAAAAGTTTCATTCCCAATTATGAATACAGTATTAAAGTATTTTAAATCTAACTTCCACACAGAACAACATCATGCTTGCTTTGCTCCCAAATGTTGACCCAAATGTACTTATCTCTTCTTTGCCTACCTTATGGTTTCTTCCATGTTTGTCCAAAAGACAGATAATTGATTTAATATGTCCTTCCTTAATAATATTTAGAGCTTCTGGGCTTTCCACCAACACACAGTGTAAAACCTCCAGAATTCCTGGGGAAAAAAAAAGGAAAAATTATTTATTCAAAGTGCATATAAAATCATAACCACATATAATACTTCCTAATACATTGCTCGGGAACATGGAATAGTTTCAAAAATCATTGCGTATGATAAACAAAACCAAAACAGGATTGATGTTTTACTTTTACATTTCCCAAAATAAGTGAATGTAGTAAAATTCAGAAAGGATGGGAAAAAAAATGTAAATTTATTTGAAATTTTAATAATAAATATGTGATGATCAACACTCACACATTCAAACTGGGTAAAATATTGATTTGCAGTGGCTCCATAAGGTAAAGAATTCACAGTACATACATACTATATATATAAAATATGCTCTCCATATTTACAGTTTCCCATTTCTTCCATTAGAAAACTATGTAAACTACTAATGAAATCATATGCCTCTGAATTAGAGAGCAGAGGTAAATTCCCAGTCTACTGTATAATTTTTTTTGTGTATGTAAGAGCTATAATGGGCGCCACAGTGATGTTCTTAAAAGAGCAAACAAATAGAAACTAGCATGAAACAAAGATGTACAAGGAAGTAAAGAACCACTAAATGTCCAGTGGCCTCTCAATTAAATGCAATTCCAGTCCCAATAAATCAGCAGTCATTGTCATCAAGAATCATTAGCCTTAAAATGGTTCCCTGCAGTGGGGCAGTAAAATCCATGACTGGATCAAGTCGCCACTTGCTTTGGGATCTTTCACATTTGGCAAAGACAAACATTACACATGTGGTTCATCATTAGCAGTTGCTATAGTTTTTGCCACAATGAGAAAAGACAGACCACTGAGGGAAAGGTGAGAAACAGTCTTAAACCTATAGATATGCAATTCCTATTTGCCCTGTACATCTCTCATAATTGTGTCTTAATCTCTGTATTCAAGTCATGTCTCCAAACACTCAGCTTAACCCTTGCAAAGCAAGATCCGTAGCATGACCCTTCTGTTCTTTGCTACACTTTTACTGAAAGATAAATGTAGCAATGTAAACTCCCCTTGATGTGGGAAAAAAATTAATCAGACAAAAATTCTGTCTCAGTAAGAGTACTCTGGTCTGTCTTTGATCCTAGTGATGAAGAGATCATCAGCCACTACAGCTGAGTAAGATGAGGATCAGCTAAGAAGAAAAGTTCCAAACAGCTACTAATTGAACAGAGGTTTCATTGGAACAGGCTGCCCAGGAAAGTGGTTGAGTCCCCATCCCTGGATGCATTTAAAAGACAGGCAGACGAGGTGCTTAGGGGCGTGGTTTAGAGGTGGGATGGCAGTATTAGGTTAATGGTTAGATTTGGTGATCTTAAAGGTCTTTTCCAACCTAAATGATTCTATGATTCTATGACACACAAATATTAGATCTGAATCAGTCTTTACACTGATCAGCTGCTCCCTCTCACCTTAACATTCCAGATTTGATCTAAAGCTTACAGAGGGGAGCATCTGCTTTTCTGTTAGATTTCCGCTGGGTTTGAATAAACCACTGAAAAAATGTGTATCATAAATAAATGACAACTAGTACTTAAGAATTTAAAGATCATGGCTCATCCTCAGTATGCATCTCAGGTTTTCTGAATTTGTAAACAATAAAAACAAGCTTTTCAATTTGTGAACAATAAAAAAAAAAAGAAATGTAAATTTAAAGAAGAAGAATATGTATTTTGATCTACAGTGAGGAATTTTTAAATATACACATCCCCTTTTATTTTTTTAAATAATTCCTGAGTAACAATACAATGTAGTCTGGAACATTATAACAGATCATAAAGCCTCTCACAAGCCAAAAATTAATTAAAAGTTAATTGAGCAAGCATTTTAAAGACAACCAAGCAAAAATTAAAAGAAAAGCTGAAAACCAGAAACTCTGAACAGAATTGGAAGCAATGAGTATATAAAAAAATGTTGGAACCAATATATCTGTTTCTGCTAAGCATGAAATGCATGCTTATGTAGTGAGTAATGAAATTCAATGGAATAAGTAATAGCCATGAAACAATTACAGACTGGTATTAAAACCATCATTTATGAGGAATATAAATGGCCAGCTCTGGAGCCCTCAGCACAAGAAGGACATGGAACTGTTGGAGCGGGTCCAGAGGAGGGCTACTAAAATGATCCAAGGGCTGGAGCACCTCTCCTATGAGGACAGACTGAGAGAGTTGGGCTTGTTCAGCCTGGAGAAAAGAAGGCTGCGGGGAGACCTGATTGTGGCCTTTCAGTACTTAAAGGGGGCCTACAAGAAAGATGGGGAAAATCTTTTTAGTAGGGCCAGTTGTGACAGGACAAGAGGTAATGGTTTTAAACTGAAGCAGGGTAGGCTTAGACTAGTTATAAGGAAGAAATTCTTTACAATGAGGGTGGTGAAACACTGGAACAGGTTGCCCAGAGAGGTGGTGGAGGCCCCATCCCTGGAAACATTCAAGGCCAGGTTGGACGGGGCTCTGAGCAACCTGATCTAGTTAGCGGTGTCCCTGCTCACTGTAGGGGGGTTTGGACTAGATGACCTCTAGGGATCCCTTCCAACCCAAAACATTCTATGATTCTATGATTCTAAGTTCCAAGTCTAATCTATTGTCTTTTGAGCAGAAAATCCCATCTGGAGAATTTCCCAAGTACCTTATTAGGGAAGGAAACATTGAAAACCATTAACAACTTATTATAGAAATAACCTACCTATGCAAAGATACGCATATGTAGACTTAGTAGTTGTACCATTATTTTGCACCAACAAAGACTAAAATACCTTCAGTTCATGAATTATTTTTTTAAATTGTTAATTTCAGACACCTTGTACTATGCTTATTTGCATTTGGATCAAGGTATAGCTCCATTAAAAATGAAAGTAAAAAGACCAATGCAACCAAAGAAACTGTAGACCTCCTCATAAAGAAAAACCAACAAAAAAATTATCTTATAAAGGACAGAAATTGGCGGTGCAGACTTCTTAGAGAATGATAAAAGGATATGAAGAATGTTATGAACAGTCATATGTCAACAAAGATTTTTAAATCTTTTCTTTAAACTTAGATTTTAGATTCCCATCCTTATTAAGACCAGGTTACTCTGTCAGAAGAGACAATGGTTACTTTTAATTTACTTGCTATTTGAAAGGTAGCTTTATGATTTATTTCCCAAGAAAACCTGAATTAAAATGAGTCATCTGACCTCATTCAGATCCCTTGATTTAATCTCAGACAACCTATAGCACTATCACCTTTTATCCTAGTACTATTTAATGTTTTTTTCCAGGGATATGGAGTAAGATACGCTGTCATAAAGTGTACAGAATACTCAGGGACTGAAATGTAGTAAAGGTAGAAGGCAACAGATACACTGACAATTTGATTTATCTGGTAAACAGGTTTCAAACAAAGTGTGTGTTTTAATATATTTCAAGAAGCAGTCATACATATGTAAACAGGAATGTAGGTGACCGTGCACATATACTGTAGACAGTTTTCCTGTTCTGTGCAGTGGCTCAAAAAAATTCACAACCACAACATAATGAGCTAGGCATGAACTCCCAAACTGATTCTGCAGCCCTGAAGGTATAAGCAGAAAGTCTCAACTACAAATAAGAGAACATATTAAACCCGAATTTGGCAGTGGTATGATCTGGGCTGCAATAGATGTACACTTCCAATACTGACAGTAACAATATTGATAAAAAGGATAAAACCCTATGAGTCATGAGAGCAAGCTAAAGAGTAGATGCCCTGTAGCAACATAGCAGGAGCACAATCCACCCAACCTGCCAGCTAGACAGACAGGGGTCACTTGAACATGGTAAAAGCAGCTAAGCAGGTAAGAAAAGTGTTACAAGAGTATACTCCACCTAGAGGGGTAAGCTTTAACAAGATCAACAACTTGATGGTGTGCCACAGTGATCTCAGAATGAAGGGAAATCACTACAGTCAAAACTTGGCAATTTAAAATTACCACCTCTCACTGCAGCACTGAAATACACTTTTAACAATAGAAACAGTAATCCAATATGAAATGATACCACATAATGTCAGCATGGTAACCATAACCTTGTAATTTTCAGATTTGTATAGGTAGATTCATAATCTTAATTTTGTTTTAAAATAGTATACAGGGTTAATTTTCTAGTCTTAACCTTTTCAACAATGGAAGTAAAAATACTTCAAAGATGTAAACATTCAACAATAAATGAATGTTATCAATTAGACCCAGCTGCCACAGCAACTTCTTCAATTACTGCAGCATGTGAATGCTAATTATCAAACACATTTTGTTCTAAGGGCAAATTCCCTCTATTTCAGAAAAAACCCACATATGAATGTACAATGTCTGTTTGGACTGATCCACTTTTAGATTGTCTACAGTAAGGACAACCAGACCTGTTCCAATTTCATTGGAGTTGCTCAAGGCAGTAAAGCAGGAAGCCTAAGAATTTAATGCAAATATCACCAACAGTATGATATGAAGAGTTTATGATAAAGATGAGTGAAAATTCTTTCTAACAGATGACAGGAAGCATATATTTTCAGGACAACATGTTGACTCCACTGATGTCGTACTGTAGAATATTAGAATAAAATGCATGCCCTTAAAAAAAAATACTCAAAACCTGATATTATCTGGTTCCAAAAAGCTTCACTTCGAGGATAATTAGATTACTAACTTGCCCTATTCTGGTTTTTATTACCTATGTTTTAATGCCTTTAAAATTTTAGGATGACTAGTTAATCCCATCTGGAATATATTTCAGAGTGAAAGACTAATCTAATCTTAATTTATGCATTGAGGAGACAGCTGAAGCATTTGCATTGCATTATTCAGTCAGCTCCTGTGATATCTTACTTCTAAGATGGTCTATTCCCAGACACATTTATACTTGGACAAATCTTCATTTTCTTACTTTTGCTTCAGTGAAGATCAAGAACTGGATCAATTTCTAATCTAATTTGTACAATCAAATCACAATTGCTGCTTATATATTTAATGCCTTTATTCTGTTTTCATGACATTTTTAGTTCAAGGATAAGAAAAACTGAAAACAGGAATTTTTTGATAATCATTTATGGCATTGCCCTGGTTTCAGCTGGGATAGAATTAATTTTCTTCTGAGTAGCTGGTATAGTACTGTGTATTGGATTTAGCATGAGAATAATGTGACAACACACTGATGTTTTAGTTGTTGCTAAGTAGCATTTATACGTCAGGGAATTTTCAGCTTCCCATGCTCTGCCAGCAAGGCAGTGCACAAGAAGCTGGGAGGGACTATAACCAGGACAGCTGAGCCAAAGTGGCCAAAGGGCTACTCCATATCATATGATGTCACACTCAGTATATAAACTGGGGAAAGTTCGCCAGATGGCAGAGATCACTGCTCAAAGACTGGCTGGGCATCGGTCAGTGGGTGGTGAGCAGTTGCATCACTTGTTTTTCCTGGGTTTTCTTCCTTCCTCTCTCTCTCTCTCTCTCTCTCTCATTGTTTTCCATTTCATTACATTATTTTTACTATTATTGTTATTATATCTTATTTCAATTATTAAACTGTTCTTATCTCAACCCACAAGTTTCCTCACTTTTACCCTTCCAATTCTCTCCCCCTCTCTCACTGTGAGGGAGTAAACAAGCAGCTGTTGGTGCTTAGTTGCCGTCTGGGTTTAAACCACGACAGGCATCAAATCTTTATCGTGACACATTCAAGAAAACACCTGCAGCAGATTTAGCTAACAACTTCAGTGTTAAAGGTGAACTTAATCTTGGTGTGACTGACAGAGCATGGTGTTTCTTCTTCACAAACACTGTAGCTTAGAAAATGAATTAATTATTTTAAGTGAATATATGCAGCCAGGTATTCTTATTTAAAAGGTGTAATATAATCCAATATTTCTCCCTATTGTAGATCTACCACTGTAAATTAAAGCAGTGAATGTCCTCATCCCAATCAAGCCATCTAAAGCTTAAAATCTGGCAAAGTAAGCATCCCACATAAAATCACAAGAGCACATTTACATACTAAAAGCTAAACCTACTGTGCCTCTCAAGATAACTAAAGCACAGCATAATTAGCATCTTGTATAACTGAGTCCCTCAAAATCAGAAGTAGTCTTAAATATAAAATCAGTTTTGGGGGCAACATGGAAGTTACATTACCAGAACATATGGGGAAGGAGTTCAAGTCCCTAGAAGAAAACTCAGGACAAACGAGCATTGCAAATACTAATATCTTCAGAATTTTTGCAGCATGTCATTATGCAGTACAACTATAATGTCAGATTACTTTGCAGTTTACAGAATTAATCTCACACATTACTATAAATATCATAAACATAAATATTTAGGTTTTAATTTACCAACCTTATTTTTACTTTGAGATTAATTTTTAAAAATACATACATAACAGAAACCATGTAGCACAGCACTTTTAGAGCTATTGTAACAAATTTCTTACTGAACCTCTAGAAGTTGAGCACAAAGTTTTAAATCATTCCTGAAAAACCTAGCCCTGAGAGTTTCAGATGTAAAATTACGTCCCTTAGGAAATAATTTCACTGTGAACAACTGAGAAATACATTGAAATTAGGAAGGTTGCAGTCAAATCCCATGCAACTGCATAATTTTGAGAACATTCTCCTTAGATGAGTGCTCTCACACCAAAGGTGGACTGTAGTGGAAGAAAGATCTAGCCTGTGAATTTGTCATTTTTAAAATGCTTGTTTCAGTTTCAATTTTCTGTTACTCAAATGTTCATGAAAGCAAGAAGATCATGACATCTGCAGAACAGGTTTCCCTAACAGTAATGTAAAACAACATGAACATTCAGTTATGAAAACAATTTGCTTAGGATCTGTACACTAGTATACTAGCTACAGTGATAGGATTATAAGCAAATTGCTAACTAGACATGGGTGCTATGAGCAGCTAAGTACCTGTAACACCAGCTGAGAGCTATAGAAGTGATATGGACGTATCCTCACATATGCTCCTGTTGCCTCATACCTCAAGCAGCTGAAGGATTCAGAGAATAAATATACCACAACTGAAACAGATTAGGTGTATGCCAGGAGTAGGAAGAAATAGTACAGTAAAACAGGTCCCCCACCCTAAAGCCATAGTTCGGCAGCAAAAGCATGAAACAAAATGCTGCAAAAATACTTCTATGAAACGTTTTTGACTAGAGGGGCTTACACAAGCAAATGCCTCAGTCTCTACACCAGTGTCCACCCCAAGAGAAGAATAACTGACTTCTAAACTCTCTGCTTGCCCCAAGAGTTGACAAAGGAAAAAACCTCACAGAGGAGAGGCATCAGTGTATAACTCTTTTTTCCAACTGCAGATCTTGCCAATCGGCTAGTGAATGCCATATGGCAGTTCACCCTTCGCTCTGAGAGGGAGAACACTCCTACCACTGACACGTAACAACATTTTCCCCATGGTCTTGGTCAGTTCATCTCAAGAACAGATTTATGTAAAATAAACAAAATGCACATAAATGTTTAATGACAAAGCTGAGGGGAACACAAACACTTTATTCACCTTTTTTACTATAGGACACATCTGTTCTCATGGCTGCTGCTGCTCCTTTGAATACTCAGGTAAGAAATTTGATAATATATGTCAAATGATGATCTGCAGCTGAGATAACTCCAATTTCTTCTTGGGTATTCAGCAATAGCAGGGTATTTCTCACATATTAATGCCACAGTAAAAGGCTGATGAGAACAACTGTGTTATGCCTGTGATATTTCTTTTCAAATGTCTACCAGTCTAATATAAACCAAAGAACTTTTACAATGGAGGACATCTTCCCTTCCTGGCATTCCTCCTTTATGATGTCAACGAATCCAATGACACGTCTGTCTATGGCTGAAATATGATTCAGGAGTGGGAAGAACAGGATGGGAAAGGAAATTTTAATTCCTGAGGACAACTCTGTAATCAATGAAAAATTATTATTGAAAGGAAGATTATGTTCCTTCCAGTGGATGAAACAACACACACACAACATTAAAACAACCACATGATGGGAATAAACTACAAATATGCAACCAGAAAGGTGTGTTACATTGTTCTCAAAGTTGTAATTGTAACTATCCTGCCCGTTGGTCTGACTACAAACCTTCCTGCCTTTTGACTTAGTGTGCCATAATTACAGAAAATAAGGCTTGAAAGACTCTCAAGAGGCCATCTTCCAACAAAAGAGTAGCAAATATTATATATAACACAAAACAGTCACAACTGCAACTGGAAAACATTTCTTAGTCTGTAACTGTAACTCAGCCAGCTCCAGCTGGGTGAGAGCAGAGAACAGAACAGGGGAAATTATATGTATTAATAGTAATAACAAAGCTAAGCACGCATGAACTACAGAGAGATGAAAAAACAGACAATAAAAATTTAAATTTAAAACACAGCTATTGCTACACTTATAATATTTTTAAAATCCATTGCTCTTCCTGCAGTCGATTAAAGATACCTTCTGTGTGCTATTAATAATAAGCTCCTGAATTCCACCTTGATATCTCCACTTACTGGGAAAAGATAAATATGAACCAGAAACAGAAGATCAAAGAGTTATCAGACAAAGGATATCAATCACAGTAGCTAGAACCAAGCATTAAAAAAAGAGACAGGCTAAGACAAGTCTCTATCTGATATTACAGTAAAACTATTATTAAATTTAATACAAGAGGTTCTATTAAATTGGTTGGACTACAATTCTGAGCACTGAAGATTAATACAAATTATATGGGACATCACACATCTTTATACTGCAATTTTATATTCAGATTACAAAGAAAAAATAAATTAGAATTATATTAACAGTCACTAAAAAAATGAAACTATTGAAATTGAGAATATCTCACTTTGCATTGCAAAATTGTCTTTAGCTTCTTGGTTGCTTACAATCCTTCTCTCCACAGAACTATTTTTCACTTTTTATTGTCTTAAAACATAGAATTTTCTCAACTTTTATACTAGAAGGTATATTCCAAATACATTTCTTATAAACATTTAGTGGTTTCTCCTAGTAGTGCAACTTAAGATTTGTATAATGGCACAGAAAATATATGCTTCTAGATTATGTTAATGACCTATATAAAAAGTTTAAATGTCTCACACCAAAATTGCTTTCACTGTGTTATTATTTCATACATTAATATTACTGTGCAGTATATGTACAACTTCTCCAATTTGTATTACTGATGATGCTGTAATTCCCTCTTCACTTTTACTTACAGGGAGGAATAATTTGCAAGGCAACTTCCTTATCAGGTATAAGAGCTTAATTTGGACTTTGTGCTCCTGCTTGTTGTTTAACTTTTCTGACTAGTGCATGTGAGAAATAAAGCTTTCTGTAAAGAGCTGTTAACATTTTTCTTATTTCACCTTTTTCATAATTTTGTTAATTGTCATGTTCTATCATTCACTTAATCAGAAAATCAGATATTAAAAGATCACACCATGTCAGATCCATGTTTTCAGTTACTGCTGTAACCTGTAGAACTCCAAGAAGTTTTACATTGGTAAGAATAAAAATTAGAACACTGGCCTTACACTACACATGCTTTTTTATTCCAATAAATACTTTTACTAATCTTAAAAAACAAGAGGGGGGACCTGGCTGCAGTGACATTTCTTACCAAGAGTACTACTTAGTTTTTTGAACTTTATGTAATCACTTTTATGAAAAGCATGCTTGAGAAGAGTCAGAAATCAGTCTTGAGAGTCCAGAACTAATCACTCTATTTGATTCTCATTTCTTAGCTGCTGGGTCCAAGTTTTATTACTGTCTACTGTTCAGATGCCTAGACAACATAATTTTGGCATATTTTCATGATGAAAAGATCAGTAATTAAATCTTCATGTAAAAAAAAAAGAGAAAAACTTTGTATTTATATCACTAAAATGGGGCAATATACTAAAGTATCACCCATGAAATCAACACTATTAATTGCAGAAACATAGTCCTAGTATCTCTTTAGTAACTTTGCAATACACTTAGCAGAGATTCTTTAATGCAATGAGATTTGCCTACCATCTGTTTACAAAATCAAACTACAGTGGCATGTTTCAAACCCATACTTTTAAAGAAAATAGAGCAGTATCTATCTTTAAGGTCCTGTTATAGACTACAATCATGTTAATAATTGCATTTAAGACAGTAAAGAAGTACACAGCAACCTGTCAATGCCAATAGGAATCATATACCACCAAGAGAAATTATTAAGATATTATTTACATTCACCTAATTTGCAGTGTTCACACTATTATTTCTGTCCAAAGACGTTTTTTGATCGAGTTTAGTTGCAGTGGTTTTTTTTAAAAAATCCATTGGAAACATAAAATACAATGTATCTGGTTGGTAGAGTAGGTTAACAGAGAACAGATTGCTTCCAAGGAAACAGAACCCAGGATCACCATTTCAGTGAGAAATACAGTACAGCTCAGTATAACGTCATTTACTTTCACTTTGAGCAACACAGAGACTAATGTCATCTCATAGACACTAAGGGGTTAACACAGTGGTTCAGGAGGAATACAAGACATTAGGTAATGACAAAGAAAATAAATAAGCTAGTTTAAAGAATCTGTGACTGAAGTGATACAGAATTTCCATATTCTCAAATCATAAATGTGTTTCAGGCACACTCCTTCTTGTTAACTTCAGACATAAGTTCAGATCTCAGGAGTGAGAGAGGTGATTAAAAAGGGAATGTGCATGTATTAAGGACATAACACTGTTAGACGCAAACATACAGATATTTTCTGAAGACCCATCTATTATGCGTATTCAGTAGAATACATGAAGTTCCCTACATTACCACTATAGTCCTTCAATAAGAGACAAATTATATCCATTCCATAGGATTTACAATTCTATTTAGTTTGATGCAAATCCTGAAAAACATGTAGAGAAGGGAAGGGAAGGTACTAGAATTGGAGAGGAAGCAATTTAATGCAACTGAAACTGCAGAACAACTGTTTCGCCAAATAGTTTGTTTGCCTGAATTAAAAGATAACGTCACAACCAACTGGCCAAGGAAAAGGAAAGACTGCCAGAACTTAAGGTAGAACTACAACTGAAATCAGTATGTTAAAATGTTACAAATATAAATATCACTTTATTAATATAATTTATTCTCTCATAGGAAGAATTCATGATTATTAGACTGAACAAGTATATTGCCAATTTTAAAGAATGAAAAGCTGGTCAAATAAGAAAGTTAAAATACTAAAAAGCATACCAGAAGAGGCTTCCAGTCTTTCTAATCTGCTGATCAACCAATCAAGAGATCCTGAAAATTGAGCACAGTTTTTACGGTTCCCTCGAATCAGAGCCGCTATTGGAAAAAGAGAGAGAGAGAGAGAGAGAAAATAACAATTATTCATCCATTTAAATTAAAAGAATCCCTGTCTTGCCTTTCCAGGAAGGATCCAGTTAGATTCTTAATCTTAATCTTAAATAACGTGAGTGATGCTTAGATTTAAGCATTAGAAATACCCTCAGCATCAAATTGACCTTTATGTATTTGAATTATTTTGGCTTTATGATCACGTCAATAATCCCTGCAAAATGCTCTGCATGACGTAGCCAGTATTGACATATTGACACCCCAAAAGTCAGTTGCTACTGTAGAAAAAAATTTCTGTAAAACACTATTCTTGTAATGACAAGAAACATTGGAATGTGAAGCCAACAACATAGGTGAAGAATGTAAATTATTTTCTATTGACACAATAACTTTGTTCAAGAATAATAGGAACTAAAACAAGATAGTTCCAGGAACTGTTTGTCATACTTTGACAGGGCTGTAGGGAGGAAGTAACTGGTTTGAAACTGTTTCACCCTCATACTTTAAGATGGAGATTGAAGTAGGCCAAATGAATGCACTGATTTGGTGGGTACAACTGACTAGAAATCTCAGTGAACATTGTAGGCACCCACAAGACTGCCCTGTCCTGGAATACGTGTGTTTGCATGTATGTGCATACACACAAGCTCTTAGAAAAGCATCTGTTCCACTAAAAAAAAAAAAAAATATTGAGGCACTAACATTTCTGTTTGGTGTGTGGAACAGTGCAAACTGATTTTCTTAAGATTGTTTTCCAATTCTGCCAACAAAATATTTCAACCTGAAATTTCTATGGTTATTTTCAGAAGCAGAGATTGTTGGTCCTGCTAAGAAGCAATGGCCTCTTAAAATCTCTATTTTATTGCTGCAGAAATTCCTTATACTACATTGCAACTATGGTTTTATGCTGTTTCATTTATGAAAGGTTAAACTTACAGACTTGTGACATAAATATGGTATGAAACTGTATCTGCACAGTCTTGGAGTTAGTTGCAAATAAGGCACTGCACTGACAGTTTTGTATCACAAGGAAAAAGACCGAAATCCAATTGCTTCAGAGCCAAGACCAAACTAACAACAAAAAAACCCAAACCAAACAAGCAACCAAAAAACCCAAACCAAAACCTTATCCCTAGGAAGTAAAACAAACTAACAAACAAATTCTCATGCTATCTTATATGATATCAATTCTATTCCCTGAAATCTTACATAGTTTATTAATCATAACCACAGTTATTTGAAAACACTTGGGAATCACAAGAGGAGGAACATCTTGTTAAAAGACACCAATTAGATCTAAGGAACACCTGTTTCTCTAAGTGACTTTTTAAATTGATGATAGGCAAGCCAGACAATCTCACTGTTTCAGGTATAAACATAAAAAGAAGTCAGTAATAGTTCACTGCTTAACATGAGATCAATAAATTTAACTTCATTAGCAGTAATAAGACATAGATGGTTCCATAAATGCAGCTAAGCAGAAGTTTGTGAAAGGTTAGTATTCAGCGGTTAAAGCTGTGCCTTAAATGACACACACAGCCACTTAACACTGAAAACAAAAAATAATATTCAACAGTTGCTTCTTTTATTGCCCACTACTCTGAACAAGACTAGCATCCAGTTTTAAAGAAATAAAAACCAAAACCAGGACGCGGACTGCCAGATATTAAAGTCACATCATTATATATACTCTTGTGCTTCTTTGGTGATGCAAAAGTATCAAATACAAGTTCAGAGTGATTGTATGTATTTGTAATAGAGGAAGGACAGATACCTTAGTAGATACATGGCAATTATTTTAAACTGAAAGAGGGTAGACTTAGATCAGCTATAAGGAAGGCATTCTTTATGATGAAGGTGGTTGGACTAGATGATCTTTAAAGGTTACTTGCAAGCCAAACCATTCTATGATTCTACAATTTTTATATGCTATTGTATCCAGTGTCAACTCAAAGTCTGTAAATGCCTCCATTCTTGTCATAGTGAAATATATTACAATGTCAATGATATGACAAAAGCCATGAATTGTGGCATCACAGTTTACTTTTATTTATGTGCAGACTCAAAACACTCCCCTACATCTATGAATAATCCAACCACAGACCATCATCTACACTCTAAAAGGTCATCAATTTATTTCATTGAGACATTAACTCCCTAGACATAGTCTAGATACTTTTAAATGTTTATAATTCCTGCCATAACTTATGTAATTGATTGTTAATAACTCAAATACTATTAGTATACATGAAATAATCACCTTTAAATAAAAAGCCTAAAGTAGATTCACCTTACTTAGAGGGCATATATGAGCTGAAAGATAGATTAAGGTGTAAAAATTTTACCAGTGTTCCTTCTAAATTATCTTTTTATCTCAGGGTTGGAAAAGCAGACACCCTTAAAAATCACATTACATAATGTCACATTTTCAAGCATTCATTCACGCATGAGGGTGATTACAGAGAGAAGCAGAGGGAGGGAAAACATAACAGTAATATCAGTGCCATGAGAAGCTCACACTAAGATTTAGTATCATTTTCACTGTGAAATCTCAGTTTAGTTTCATGCATCTTTTCCAAATTTTAACTACTAAAGATAAAATTTGCTGCCCTTTTTGCCTGCATTGAGCTACCTTCAAAAGATTCAGAGTAAACAATTTTGTTGTTTGCAAGCATGAAGATAGCCAAAGCTTGTTGTTTTGTTAAAATATAGTTAAAACAGCAGGAAATATTTTCTTCATTTTCTGTAACAGCCCATGATGTTCTGAAGGACGACAGACATTGGCAAAGGTCAGTGAAAAATAGAGCTGTAACATGCAAACAAACATGAGAAAGGCCTGTATCAGTTTGAAAAAAGACATAAGGAAAAAGAGGGAAAGTATCTGTACACTCCACTCAAGAACCTACGGTATATTCACGATCCCAAGTCACAAAATTTCTCCATCAGAAATCCACTGGCAAAAACTCCCACCTATCTCTGAAGCATTACAATACAAAGGATAATGGTGTACCATTGTTGCAAATTACTCTTAGCCGAAACCAAAGCAGTCTAACGTGTCTGAAGTTCCAGTCCTGCTTTTGACCCACATGACTCACTTGTCACTATGCTGCAAGTTACAGAACTGGAGAGAGGGGTACAGAGGGTTGTAGAGGAGTTTCTTGAACAACAAGGCCATAAAATACTATGGGATCTCACGGACAATCCCGGCTTTGACAAGGACAATGTGTCCTTGGGGCCCTGAAAGGAGGAATTTGCACGCGTTGTAAACAAGAACAAAGGAACTTGATAAGACTAACCAGGATGTGCTCTAATCGAAAGGCTTGCATATGATAGCGTGTATGTTTGTGTGTTAAACCAATTAGCATGTATCTAGAGGTGGTGGACAATGTTGTTAAACCAATGAAAGCGTTGTTTATGTCGCGTGGACCCCATCCCTCAGTATAAATATGTCTGTAACTCTGAATAAAGGAGGAAGCATTCACCATACTCCTATGGAGACTGCATTCTGGGCTCCCCTAAGCAACTTTTAAGCAACAGAGGGTGTATTTAGCTTACAACTAAAAAAAACATGGGAATCAAAACCGTTAACACTGCCTTACAATGTTGACAAAAATCTAGCAATCCAACATTAGGAAATGCCACTTTTGGTCACCCTTCCAACCAGTGAATATCCATCATGCTACAATCTTCAACTACATAGAGGTGGTAGATCTCAGCAGCTCCTCAACCAGAATCACAGCCAGAGGAACCACCTTGTACTCTAACAGCCTGTGGCAAGAATGGTGACAGAAGTCACTGTTCAGCTAGCTCTTTCCATGATTTCTCGTAACAAAGGAGAGGGTTTCTGGTTGTCTCAAAGATATTTACTGTGTCAACTTTTTCCTCTGACAGAAAAGGTAATGGGCCAGATAGAAGCCCCTCATTGGTTTTATCAAGGGCTGCACACCATATGCTGATTAATCCTTTTTTCCCTCCAAGATTATTTTCTTCTTTAAGAGCACAAGATGTTGGGCCTACTTTGACTATGGAACAGCTGTGTAACAGCTATGTACACTTGCCTCACTTTGCTGCTGGGTAGTAAGGAGAGTTTCTGTGAAGTGAGGCATGCATTAAAATTTCATTTTCTGTGCCTCTG